>NW_004567165.1:380595-385180 GCF_000260355.1 Condylura cristata
GTAAAACAACTTTTAAAATTTTGACCTTCCTTAGGTCACACTGGTAGAAGTGACTCTACCAAGCTTTGAATTTAACTTGTGGGAATCCAGAATTCTTTCTCTAGTCTATAATCCCTCTTTCTGGCATCATGAGTTGACTGTCAGTTGGGGGTGGGGAGGGAGGCAGTTTGCAGGGTATTTATACCTGCATAAAAAGAGCTCATGTGCTCTTCAACTCAGTGACCACTGTACACACCATATTTTAGTGTCAGAACCAACAGGTCAGGAGTCACAATTGTCAGTATCATGCCATTTCACACTGCTCATTGTGCCTGGTGGGCTGATTTGGGTCCAGTTTGAAAAGCTCAAGTATGTAAAGACTATATTGCACATAAATTGTTGGCTTTCATGAAAGCAATTATCAAATGGATTATACCATATGGACCTGAGGCCAGTTTCCCTGGCTTTCCTGGTATTTCCAGGTATTCATGCCTACATACCAAATGTATCCTATACTGTCCATTAAAAATGGCAGAAAACAGTGGATTACAATAATCTAACACATGTTGGTCATTATAAGCACATAAATTGCTGTGTGATGTATATAGTTGAAACCTAAATGTGACCCTAGATAATCTTATGCCCAAGAGAGGAGACCTATGCAGACTACAGAAAGGTTGGAAGATTCAATATACAAGAAATACTTGAAAAGTCTGTCCTGGCCTACATATAGCTTTACTTAGTGTGAATCTTCTTTCTTTAGCTTATCGCCATTGTTTTTATCTCTCAGGGTTGTTGTGTATTAGGCATATGACATGCAGAAAATTTAGAACCAAGTGACACGCTGATAAATAGAAATATGCATATATATTTTTTCAGTTAAAATTTTATTTAATATAATGTTGGACACAATTCATATATTGCAAAATTAGTTTTATTTCTTTGTCATGAGATTATTTTTGATAGTATATAAGAACAAATTTGGACTTCCATCTCCCAACAAACCTTAAGATTGGTTAATATACAAAATGTTTTGCCCGCACCCAAACTATATTGAATAATGAGAAATATAAGTTCTTTATAACCTCTCCAGAAACAGAAATGATTTCCATTCATAGCATTTTACCATCATTCCTTGCTAGTGTTGAGGGGTGTTCAACAAGGTACAGTCCGATGATCCTGTTTGTTTAAACAAAACTAGTCCGTCAGTACAATTTTGGCCAAATAATTTCTCAGGAATTCTGAGAAAGATAGTCACATCTTGAATTATTTGAAAACAATAAGTTATAATCATTTCACTTTATTTTTTTTTCCAAAGAAGAATAACGTATTTGACTGTGGTGTTAGGACTTCCAGACATTAAAATGAACTTGGATATTAAAAAGAGTATCCTCAAGAAATCCACCTCTTGATTTTCATTATCACATGGAAATAGATGGAGAAAATTCGGTGTTAGCAGAAACGTATAACTTCCCCTGCTATCCGAAAGTAACATATTTCCATTTGGTATGATTTGGCAGGTTATTTTGGAGATTCTGGGAATGGAGACATTTTACACATTCATTCATGGCAATAATCTTCTTAGAATCCAAAAATAACCTACCTATTCTTGCTTTGGATTTTGGATAGCAAGGCAAACCTATGTATAATATTCTCTTTCTTAGCCTTGTAAGGTAAAATAACTGAGGTCAAATGGTTATTCTGAGATAATTTGGCTTGGATGAAGCAAACATGTTGAGATAAAACGTGTCAAGAAAAAGTTTCAAAATAGAATTTAAGAGCTAAGAAAATATTTTAACAATAGTAATACTTAATAGTTTTCAGTGAGATTGTGTTCAAATTGACAATTTGTAAAGCACCAAAATCTAGTCATATGAAATGAAGCTGAGTGTGGAGGATTGAATGGAAATTTGAAGTTTTGACAATAACCTTAGCTGACAACCTGTTTTTGAGTTTCCTTCTGCCTGTTTTCTCCACTTGCTCAAATAATATTTATAATTCACACAAAATTAACTGCGGACAAACTGAGTGACCTATTGATTGCATTAAAGAAAGTGATGTTCTCTAGAATAATTTTTGTACCCTTGATTTCAGTAACTCTTCTCTCTTATGTCCTCTACTACAATCAGTTAAAGCATGTTGGCTTTTTTTCAGCTCCTACTTAGGACATTTTTTTCCCCTGAAAATTTTTCTATTAAATTTTAATGAAGAACCATTATTTTACATCCTTATTGGTATTAATGACAATATAGGATTCCTCCCCTCACATGTGGTCACCATGGCTCTCCCATCAGCAGTTTGTTTACATAGTTTATATAAGCCAAGACCATTTATCACGGATATCTATATAATCTCTGCTCTCACCCATATTAGATTGTCTTATCTAATATTAGAGGAAATAAAGAGTTATGTTTGTAAATCTGTGTTTGATGTCAAGTTAACTCACACTATGACTGTCTAAAAGATTTCAATGGGGACTTAAGCAATCCTTGGGGAGCAGGGGAGTCATCCACAAAGCCATATATTACCCTTCCAGAAAGACTTGATGGAGCATGTTCCCCCTGATATTGCAGTACGATTTCGTGTCAACTACCATGGCAACAAAACAGATCAAATTCAATCTTTAGGAACACAAGATACACTTTTTAAATGGTTTTTGCAGTTACATAGTTAACAACCGGTCTTCAGTGGAAACTATCTGAATCTTAGTAGTGAAAGTGAGGAGAAAATACTGAAGTTCAAATAACTAAGTCAGCACACTTAAGTTTAATACATTCTTCTAAAATGACTTCCATTAAATACCGTCATGAGTGTCAGGACAACCCCTTCTTACACTTTCTTTAAAAGGCAGGTCTAGCTGCATCTAGGACATGTCTGGGAGCGACTCCATCAAAACACATCGGTATATTATAAAGCTCTGAGAGGGACAATGGCTCCAAGTGCATATTTTTACTCCTAGCACTGGTATTTCCTCCAATATTGATTTTTAAAAAATCCTAGAGCTTAAGGGGAATTGTACCCAGGCACAAATATAAACTTCCATATAACAATTCCATTGGCAAACAAACCAAACCGCTAATCTATTCCTGTACAGAAGCCAGCTTTTCCTGCAGGAAGCTGAGTGTCTGCAGGAGGCTCTGGGCTTGTCAACCGCCTGCTGTCCACAGAATGTTCTGCACCCTAAGGGTCTCGGTTTCTAGTGGCAAAGCTGTGCCAACATCCCAAGCCCAAAATCCTCCACCTGCAAGAATGGACAAGCTGGGCAAGCCTAGGGCTTCTGTCTATGCCTAGGGTACTTTCCTTTCCAACCAATGTCCTTGGGCGAGCATGTTTTCCTGTCACAAATTCTTTATATCCAGAATACTGGGACACTGTGGGGGTAGGGGCTTGCTGGAAAGCAAATGAGAGGGAGGAAGTACTAGACCCAGACACCCCATGGACACACACTTGCACGAGGGAATTGGTGGTTGGAGGGTGGGGTCAACCACTCCCTGTGACCAAGTGAAGCGCCGCCCACAACAGAGTGCCAGCCAATGGCAAGCCAGGATGTCAGAATTCCATTGTGGACTTCTGGGATGCTTCCCTGTCTCCAAGGAGATGTTTTAGTGGCAGTTTCAAAGTCCTTGTGGCAGGTTGGGTGTGTGCTGCTTGAGACTGAGAGCTGTATCTGGCTGCCTCCAAGGACCCCACTGAGCCCAGTGGCCCAACGGGGCACAAACAGGCACTGGTGAGAAAGAGAGTGAGTTGCCCCTCAGAACTCCCAGAGCCCCCAGAGATTGATTGAGGCCTGACTAGCCTGTCCAAGCCCTCTGGTTTCCACCAGGTCCACCAACCCTTCCTGTAAACCCCAAACCCCTGATCTCCCCCAACCCCCCAATCCCCATTGAGTGAGCCTCTAATACACCTAACCCCAGCCAAATAGCTCAAGTTCCCCCAAACACTGCCATCTGTTGTCAAAAGTTGAACTTACCCAATGAGCTACATTTTTTGTTGTTATTTTTCTTCCTGACAGAGATTAAAAGAAGTTTTTAGACATTCCCAAGTGGAATTTTTTAAGAAACAATCTTCATCACAGGTATATATTTTAATAAGAGTTAACAGAATACATTCAGATATAATTTTAAACATAATGGCATCAATATGAATACAAAATCCAGTTCTGTTTAATTTCATGTGAAGTTACCTATAGCACTTTAAGTTTCTTCTGCAGTGTTGAATTTTTCAAGGAGGGAAACTTGTTCTTGCTTAATAGTGTTAATACTGTGGCACAGAACTGTCTTCTCTCCACCCCCATCTGGCAGAGCTGGCACCTGCATGGCATGGTGGGGTTAACCTTCAGGAAGTACCTGCAGGTTGTCAAATGTGTTTACCTGTGAAGAGCAAAGAATTGCAAGGCAGTGTACACAGAATGAAACAGAAACATACAAGAGCATCCCAAGGAGGACATGGGATGGGGGTGTGTCGCATATAAGGGTGTGGAAATGTGATTGTAGAGGACGGGGAGGAATAATCAGGTGTGGTGGTTGCACGTAGCGGTGGGTACAAGTTCTCTTTTGCGGTCCTTCCCAGAAGGATATCCCCCTTCTTGCTGTCTTCTCAGAATGTT
>NW_004567165.1:385626-387239 GCF_000260355.1 Condylura cristata
CAAGGACTTTCTGTCACCAAATCACCCTTGTGCCATCACCATAGTCCAGTGCACTCCCCCCACTTCATCTGTGATCCCATTCCCAACTCCACACCTGTGAAGTCTTTGGTATATAGAGACACAGTAGGTAGCAGAACAGACTGACTGACAAAGCACGCTGCTGAGGGGGGCAGCGGGTGGGTCAGGAGAAGTTTCCATGCCATGTGGGTCAGCTCCGGGGTGGGGGGTATCAAACTCATGCTGCAGTGGCTATAGCTTCCTAGTGCTGTGTTTGAACACGCTGCACCACCAGGGACAGCTTTTTTCTTTTTTTTAAGATTTATTTATTGATACTTACAGAACAGGGGTACAGGCCAGAGGTTTGGTATGTGAGAAGATTTACCAGAGAAAGAGTGGGGAGGAGAACAAGAACATTAAAAAAGTACAATGATGAGGGTAGCAGTGGGCAGGTCAGAAGAGGCCTGCCATGCCATGTTGGTCAGTGCCCTTGCCATGGGGTGAACTCATGCTGCAGGGATTTCTGTTTTAACCAGTTGAGACACTGGGGAGAGCCTGAGTTTATCTTTTTGATTGCTGAATAATTAGTTGCTATTTGATGTCTTGGATATTGTTGAATGTGTCTCTTTTCTTACCTATAGTGTTTCTTTGTAGAGGTTAGATGTTATCCTGCTTAGTTTTCCTTTATAGATGACTTGTTTCTTCCCTCTTTTCAACTTCATTATTTTTTACTTGTTTTGGATTCTTAGGAGCTTTTTTCTATTGTGTCTTTCTGTATTTCAACTTTCATCTTGAAATTCTGGTGTTCTTTCTTCTTGCATGACCACTTGCTTCTCCTTATACATAATCGGGATGTTCTCTTCAATTAGCAATGTGAAGATTTTCTCCATACCTTGACCTTTCTCCTCATCTATGTGTTGAGACACTGTGTTGCTGGTATTGGCCAGCAATTCTTCCAATGCTGCTCTTTCTAGGGTGCTTGGGACTGGTAGTTAAGTGGGTTTAGCACTAATTCTCAAATCCTCCACAAGGCTGATGATGAGGGTATTCTCCAGTGACTCTCTGTGTCTCTGTGTCTCTGTCTCTCTACCTATCTATCTATCTATCTATCTATTGTCTCGAGAGAGAGAGAGAGAGAGAGAGAGAGAGAGAGTTTTATGGCAGGGGATGTAGAATTTCAGCTGTAGTTGGGGCACAACCTATTGGTCTTTCTGTTGCCTGGTTTCATCATGCAGTGCTGTGTGACCCTGTTGGCAATGCCACATCCTGTCCATGTTTCCAAATCATGTGAGGTACTGTGCACTAGTAGTGACAGCTCTGCTGCGGCCCTAGTTCTATATGTGCCCAGGTGTTGTGTGCTGGCAGTCACACCAAACCCTGCCTCCACTGCTCAGGTAACAATATGCTCAAGGCAGACCCGGTGTTGTCCAGGTCAGAAAACTTTGTTCTCCACAGGCTGCACCCATGCCCTGCCTGACTTCACACCAGTGGCTAGGTGCTGTTTGCTGGAAGCCACAACCTAACAAGCTTCCACTCTGGCAGAGAACAGCCTTTCCCTGTAAGAGTGCTGCTGTCCACATTGTGGCTGTGGGTGGCCCCAGGTTTTTTTTTTTTTT
>NW_004567165.1:389324-391777 GCF_000260355.1 Condylura cristata
CTGAGGGGAGCAGCGGGCGGGTCAGGAGAGGTCTGCCACGCCATGTGGTCACCTCCGGGGTAGGCGGGAATCGAACTCATGCGGAAGCGGCTTAACCTTCTTAGTGCTGTGCTTCAACCCGCTGCGCCACCAGGGAGGGCCAAAAATAAATATTTTTAATAAATTAAAAATGTGACCCTGTAAAGACTGAGACGCTAACTGACACACCCATGTGGAAGCAAGTGTTTCTCCAGAGCTGGAGTTCTAGGGAGATGTCGGCAAGAAATAGACATTTTGGAGTCATCAATATGCAGACATGTTGAAGCCATGCAAAGGTTTAATCCAGTCAAGACAAGAAAAAGGAGGCCAACAAATGCAGTTTTGAGAGAGAAGCTGAAATACATATTTCCGCCAGCAGCTGACACTGGAGAGCCTGTGACCCAGCTGTGGACAAGGCCCAGGCCACAGAAAGCAGAGTTTACAGGGAAAAACAGAGGTTCTAGGGACTACTGGTAGCTCTGGTTCTCCAGAGGAAACTCAGCTCTGTCTCCCTCTTCCCTGCCCTGGCTGCTCAGTCCAGCACCTTTGAGCCAGACTTCTGAGCTCTGAGGACTCTGCTGGGCTCTACGGATTGGCCATAGCTCATGCTATGCCAGTATGATCAGGGAAGTCCTGAAGGTGAAATGGATTCCTGTAGCCTGAGTAGCAACAGAAACTGTACTGTGACATGAATCCAGCATTTGCAGATCTCACAGAAATTTCCTGGCAGGGCTCAGATCACAGCAGTTGGACTGTCCTTTGCCAACCAGCACCCGCACCCCCAACTGTTAGCACAACAGGGATATTCTAGGCCAGAAAACTAGGAGGGAGTTGACCATCCCCAACCCAGCCACCACACCCCCATCTGTGGAGGTCAGAGGGTGTCCCCACAGCAGTAATGTCCACAGCGGGCAGCACAGTATGTTGGCCACACACTGTGTGGAGTCATGCTGACAACTCTCAGGAGGCTTATGACTACACTTAGCTCATAAGCAGAGCACTAATTATTAGGATGTGAAGAAGGGACTGTGCAGTCTTCTGCTCACAGCATTCTGTAGTGTGAGTGTCAGTGGATTCTGTAGCACCATTTGGAGGGACATCAGAGACTAAGGGGGTGACTGTATTAAATGTTTAAAAGAGAGAAACTTGCAGTTTTTTTCATGAGACATGAGAAACCCTTGGATACATTCTATAGGTTTTATTTCATGAGGTAAATTTCAATTTATAGCCAGATATATTACTTAACCTCTTTGTGGTTCTTTTTTTATTCAGGATATACACCACATCCAGGTTTTCACTCAAACTGGGTCTGCTGCCTCTGGTTCTGACCCCACAGGGGTCGCTGCAAGGAAACAGCCAAAGCCTATCCAAGCCCTGCCTGGGCTGTCTGTGTCCTCAGGAGCCAGGAAGATCCCAGTCACCTGTGGAATCGACAGAGCAGGGTGATACGGTGTGTTCTTTCCTACTTGTTTACATACTGATTTATTTACTGATTTGTTTATATTGAGTTATTGATTTAGATTATTTATATTTGTCCTATTTCCCTTTATTATATTATTTGTCTTATACTTTTTTATTTTAATTTTTCAATTTTACTCTGTTAATTATTTTTTTTAATTTTAATTATCTCAGATTTTTTCATTGTGACATCTCCATTCATTTTATTGTTTTTTTCTTTTCTGTTTTATTTCATTTTTTCATTCACTGTCTGTTTTACTTGTTAGTGTCTAAATCTTTGTTCTTTTGTGTTCTTTTTGTTTCATATGTGTCTTATTTCTAACTTAGTCATAAGTTTCTAATTGGTTTGTTTCTTATTTTTAAATTGTATATAATTTTAAGAATTTAGTTGTGATTTTTCAATTAGTCTTTATTTAGTTAGTTAATATTAATATTAATTTAGTATTAATATTTTACATTAACATCAGTAGTGAGCCTGGTATAGTTAGGATAGCTTGTACAGTTAAGGTAATACTCATAGTTTGTAGTGAGCTCAGTGAGTAGTTTTTGTTAGGATTCTAGAGCAGTTAGCATTCAGGAGTGGTGAGTGTGGTGAAGCCAGCCCCCGTCATTATGTTCTGCACTAAAAAGAATATGAAAATTAAAAACTATGACGTGCTCAAGACACTGGGGAAGGGCGTCTATGCCACGGTCAAGCTCGCCCGGCACAAGCTCACAGGCACGCTGGTGGCTATAAAGATCATCAAGCGCAAGAGCTTCAAACACAAGAGCTTCGTGTCGCTGAAGCAGGAGGTGCTCAGCCTGAAGGTGCTCAGCCACCCGCACATTGTCCAGCTCTTCCAGGTAGTGGAAAGGAGAAGCAATCTGCTGCTGGTAATGGAATACATGGAGGGTGGTGATCTGTTAGGCTACCTGCAGGAGCACGGGCGCCTGTCGGAGCATGAAGCCTGGAGAAAGTTCTGCCAGATCCTGTCGGC
>NW_004567165.1:391991-399436 GCF_000260355.1 Condylura cristata
GCTGCCCCTGAGATGTACCTTCACCGGCCTTACCATGGCCCTGGAGTGGACATTTGGAGCCTCGGGGTTGTGTTGTATCAAATGGTGACTGCATCACTGCCGTTCCTGGGTAAGAACGCCTGGGAACTTGGGGAGCGCATAGTAAGTGGCAATTTTTACATGCCCGACTACCTGTCCGCCCAGTGCCAGGACCTATTAAGCACGATGATGGCACTTGACCCCAAGAAACGGGCGAACATGGACATCATCACTGACCATCCCTGGGTGAAAAAGAGTAAGGAACTCCTGTCCCTCAGGGAGCAATCCAACAACCACGTTGACCTGGCCATGATAAAGCACATGGTGTCTCTCGGGTTTAAATGGGATCAGGTGCACAGAGCCCTGGCAGAGCAGAAGTATGATTACATCATGGGCACCTACTTAATACTCTGCTCCGCAAAGCAGGAGGAAGAAGAGGAGGTGCAGGGACAAGCCATCTTGGGGGAGCCCTCCTATCCCTCTGGGTCTGATTGTGCCGGTCCTTCCAGGGAATGCAACTTTCAGCCCGACCTTTCTGGGAAAAAAAAAAACTTTTCAAAAAAAAACCCTGTGTCATGTGGACACAATTCTTCAAACAGAAGGAACAGGGCAGAATGCAGGGCATAGTCATGTCAGGACCAGAGCACAAGACCAGCTCCGTTCCAGTCCCCCAATTGGAATACCCCAGAGAAAACAAGTCCCCCTCTGTTCCAGTCCATGAGCTGAATGAACAAGAGGAGCACAAGAGCATGTCGGTGCCAAGCCTGGGGCTGGAGGTCCCCAGAGAGCCCGAGACCACCTCCAAGCCAGTGACCCAGTTGGAGCCCAGGGAACACGAGAGCCCCTCCTTGCCATCTGGCAAGCTGGAGGACTTCAGAGAGCATGAGAACACCTCCATGCTACCCCCCCAATTGAACGACCCAAGGAAGAACAGAACTACCTCCATGCCATCCACGCATCAGGATGAACCCGGTGCTCCTTTGACCACCTCCGTTCCAGCTTCTCAGGTGCAGAAACCCGTGGAGTCCAGGACATCTATGCCAGCACTCCAAATGGAGAACTGCGGGTTGCTGGAGACCACCTCTGTGCCATCTTCCCAGCTGGCATTTCCTGGGGAGTTTGAGAACACCTCCTTGCCATCTGCCCAGCTGGAGGACCCCGGGGAGCCCAGGACCACCTCTGAGACAGGCCCCCAACTGGAAGACAACGGGGAGCCTGACACTGCCTCTGAGACAGAACCAAAACTGGAGGGCTGTGGGGAGCCTGAGACTAGATCTGAGACAAATCCCCATCTGGAGGACTACGGGAAGCCCAACAGTAACTCTGAAACAGGCTGTCAACTTGAGGACCCGGGGGAACCTGAAACTACCTCTGCGACAGGCCCGCACCTGGATGACCATGGGGATCCCAAGACTACCTCTGAGACAGGTCCCCAGCTGGAGTATCCCAGGGATCATGAGATAACACCTGTGCCAAGGCCCCAGCAAGAGTACCCTCCAGTGCATGGGGTCACCTCTCTGCCAGCAACCCAGCTACAGGTACCCCAGGAACACAAGTCGATCTTGGTGCCGTGCCCCCACCTTGAGGACCTTCGGGAGAACCTGACCAACTCCAGTCCAGAGACCCAGCTGGAGGGGCATGTAGACAATAAAATCAAAACCTGCAGCCCAGCTCCCCAGGTCCCCAGGATGACCCAGGCACCTGCCCCACAACATGGCTGGTGCGACGTCTTCCGGAGTAATGCAGTAATTCCAGAGAGCAGAGTCCCTTATGATGAAAACTTGGAGATTCTAGACTCTCCCTGCACTCCCAAGCAAGGTGTGAAGGCCAGAGCTCGGCATATACTGAACATCATGCTGAGAACATGCTGTTGCTGCTGCATCCAAGGTGAAGCCACCTAGTGGCCTTGGTGAACAGAAGCAGACCAGCAGGAAGGTGCCTGGAGAGGGGACAGGTGCAGTGTAGAAGAGGGTCCAGTGTTCAGGAAAGGGGTGCTCCTCAGCCTAGAGAAGGTACACTCTAACCACAGGTGACAGATCACCCCAGAAAACTGAACTCTCCAGGGGCTGACGCAGAAGAGCCCACCCTGCTCACCGTGGCAAACAGCAGTGTTCCTGCCTCTTGCTTTTGTCCTGACTACCCGGCTTCTGCTTAGTAAACTTTTCCAGCCCTACTCACTCCTGTTGTGCTAGCCGTGGCGTGGTCCACTTGTCGGGGTATATCGACGCTCTGCCTAACCAGCTGGCAAACCACTCAGTGGGACAGAATCTCGGTGGCCTTAAAAGGAACTGAGCCTTTGGGTAGGCCAGTAGCTGAAAGGGACAATGCAGTCTCAGAGTAGGAAGCCAGGGCAGCCTGGGTGGGCATTCCGGCTGGGGGTGGTGTCTCTGTCTCCCACTAGGGTCTGTCTTAGAAGACGCGGCAGAAGGAATGGTGACCAGCATCGCCTCTCACTGGGCTTGGTGCCACAGGCAGGAGCTGGCACCACATAGCAGAACACGGACACTGGGTAAGCTGCCAACAGCCCCACCACACCCAACCAGGCTTGGCCTTGGAGCTCAGGATTCTCTCATTGGCCTCTTCTTCTAAATTGAAAAATTGCCATGAGAACAGCTGCTGCTTTTGAGCCTAGGGACCCCAGGTGATCACACCGACTTCCCTGTGGGAGCTGGTCCCTCCCACCCCTGCTGGTACTTGAACTTTTGGCGGGACTCTGGGAAAACAAGGAGGTCACAGGCCTCTACCCTGCTGCATTTGGCCTTCTCTTTAATCAACTTCCAGAGAACCTGACATTCTGGACTTTCCTGAAGCAGAAGACTTTCTTCCTGATATCTTCCTAGCTGGGGAGCCCAACCTGCTGAACCCCAATCTGCAGAGGGAGGCAGTTAACGGTGTCACTGTCCTATCTGTGAGGACACCTCTCTGAGGATCCCTGAGTGGTTCAGCTTCCAGTGGTGCTTCCACTGTCAGGTGTCAGTTTCCTTCAAGTTCAGGAGACTGAAAGTGCCCACTTAGATGCCAGCTGGGCAGACACACACCCAGTTGCTCTAGTGACATCCCCTGCCCCTCCTTGCTTCTAACTGTAGCCCTAACCCTTCAGGAAAGTTTCTATACCAGGCTCTCCGCGAAGGATTCCTGGCCTCCCCTGAACCTGGCTGAAATTGAGCCCCCACCACTTCACCTTTAGGTGAAATCATCTCCACTGCACAGGCTGAGGCTTAAAATAAGGCAGTCGCCTGTGCCCCCTCCCCAGAGACCTGCACATGCTCCAGTCAGCTGCCTCCGGGGCCAGTGCCTGGTCTAACACTCTGGGGGGGAGGGATGAGGGCCCCTTCCCCATCTACTTTCTTGCCTTGTGACCCAAAGTTGACTGGTATAGTGGCCAGGGGCCCAGCCTCGGAGTGTCCAGTGTCAGCTCGGGGCTGTCTCCAACAGGCTTCCACCATACTCACTGGCCGCTGCCGGTGCTCCCAAGTGTCCAAGTGCTCACTACTGTGGCCCTGGCCCGGGACCTGTGTGCTGCTGCCTGTCTTCTATGGCCCCAGTATAGCTCACTGGCTGTGATGCCCCACTCGATTTGTAAAATTTTTACCCCTTGAGATCTGAACACCAGCAGGAAGGAGAGTGCACATTGAAAGACGTGCTGTTAAGACTTAAAATGAGTTAAGTGCAATGACTTTTCCTTTGACAAATCAAAGCTTCTGCTGTTCGTGGAGCTGGAGATGAGAAAGCAAGCTGGCATGGGAGCTGGCATTCAGAGGCGGAGGGCAGGACTTTGTGTGTAGATGTGGGAACGTGTATGTTTTGTGGAGTGATAGTGTGGTATAATATTGGAAAGTGAAGACAGTGTTTAGAAAATGCATTTTAGTTGGTTAAAGTATTTTCAGATTTAAATGAAGCACAAACTCCCAAAGATCATGTTCAATTTCCAAGTTGAGGAGTGTGAATCCAACTTACCAGAGTCTGCACCATGTTTGCGAGGAACCCCTGTGTCTCCTCAAGGGTTGTTGGGAGAGGACGCTGCAGCGGGAAAGTCGATGCCCCCATCCTAACCCAAAGGATACTAATGATTTGTGCAGATGGATAAAGGCATCTGGGGCCCTTGGTAGAACTGCCAGGCTTTCAAAGCTGAAGTAGGGAACCAGGAATGCAGGACCAAGAGGCTGAGGATGACAAACCTTTCAGTCACCCTGATGATCTCCATACTCTCTCTCTGACCTTCTCTATTTTCCTCAGTCTCCTGCTCAGTGAAGTGCCATCAAGCACAGGACACATTTCAGGGAGACAGATACAGGAGAGGGCTCAGCCTTCAGTAGCTTTCCAGGCTATGAACGGTCTTTCTACTCCATTTGAAGTGAGACAACCTGGTAGGTGCAGAGCAGTCAGGAGCCCGTGGACCAGGAGGCTGGCGGCTGCCCAGCTCTCAGTGGGTCTTTACACTCTTTGCACTCTGCTGCTACTCCTGTTCACTCTGCTGGCCCGACTGCTCTCCACTGCATTCTGCCATCAGGTGTTCTGCACCCTCCCCTTCCTCCATGCCCCCTCATATGCCCAGTCTCTCAGCCTTGGTGTGCCCACTCACGAACACCCACACCATGTACCAAGTGTCCACCAGCAGGCTGCCCATGGGGTCAGTAAGCTCAGTGAGTTTGTTCTGTTTGCCTATTAACCATGGCATCCTAGCTCAGTAGGCACAGCTGATGCAGGTTGGCACAGCCAGGGCTGGTGAGAGTAGTGACTCAGGCACTGTGTTCAGCCACTGCTCTCCCAAGTGTACAAAAGTCCAAAATGACCAGGTACTCCAGACACAGGGGGAGAGCGTCTGCACCAAGATCAAGCTTTCCCTGCGTACACTACCCAGCACATAGATGGCTGAGAATATAATTGGAATGTCACAGCATGTGATCTACATGTCTCTGGAGTGCAAGGTGCACAGCCTGAAGATGCTCAGTCACACATATATTGCCCCGCTGATCATAATCCTGGACATCAAGGACCAGTTGATACTTTTGTAATCTTTAGATGAATCTCCAAACTGTTTCACATAGGGGTTGTGTCCTTTTATATTATCTTGTGGTCTCTCGTATTGTGGGAATATTCCTTTATCTCATAGCATTTAATGTGCAAAAGCCTCATTTTCCTTATCTGAATGTTGTTGTGTGGTTTTCACAGGAGAGTGATACCATGTTGCCTGCTGTCCTCAAACTGAACCCAGCACAGCACCAGAGTCATCACATGGATATGCCCAGAGAGGGAGAAGGTCCTGGTGTCCACACACACAGTGTGTCCACACCCTCGGACAAGTGAGTATTGGCTAAAGAGAGGTGAGTGTTGCAAAAAAATTTCTTCAACTACATGGTGGACACTTAAAAACCAGTATGTGCCGCCTCATAATCAGGGTTCCATCAGCTTCTGATGTCCCTGTTTGTCACAAAATGAAAATGTTTCACAGGAACAGAGGACTGCTGTCTTCCCAGGAAAAGTGAGTCTAACTAAGGACACTGTCTCCTCCTTCTCCAACCTCTGGCTGGGCATAGGTCACGCCTCCGTCCTAAAGTGACAAACTGTAGCAGAGTCCTTACAAGACACCCCAGCACCCTGAAACTTCAAGCTCACACCCACTTTATCAAAACTATACCCCATTTTACCAAATCTGACAGCTTGGCAAACAAACCCCTTCATAAAGGGCTGCCAGCTTTGGATTTTTCCCACTCCCTTCCAGTTACTTCATGTTTTATTCTGCACAAATCGCACTGTTAACCCTCCTCCAGGAAGCCTCCACTTGTAAATAATGAAGACAGTCTAGCTTGGTTTCTGCCCATATTTCTCCTCTGCTGTCTCTGTCCGCATCGTTTGTAAAACCCTTGAAATACGGTGAGGCCACTTGTTCACCATTGGTCCCCTGAGCATTATAAACCTGTCCCATTTTGTGGCTAAACATCAAGGTGTGAGTTGAGGAGATTGGTAGGTGGATGTTTCCCTCTTCAATAAACTTGTTCAGAAGTGAACCTTCTCATTCCGTCACTTGTGTGTGCCTGAGATTCGCCACCCCGCAGTCAGTCAGACCTCCTGTTGCTTGTTGTGTGGGGTGACGAGTCCAGGGCCCATCTACATGTTTAGTGAGCTGTAAACATCCTCACTCGCTTGCTTTCCCTCCTCTATATATTCTTCACTGCAGAGACTTTCAGTCATTTTGTCATTTTTGTTTAATTGAGTTCAGGGGACATATATTTTGAATACAAGCTATTTATCATCTCTGTCATTTATTATTCTGTCAGTCTGTAGCTTTTGTTTTCATTGTCCTATGTCAAAATTAAACCCACTTTTTTTTTTAACTTGTTCTTTTGTAGATTGTGCTGTGGTGGCACTAAGCAACCCCATTTGAGATCAAGTACAGAAAGTTTTTCTGTTTTCCATCAAAATATGAATATTTTTAGTTACATTTGAGTCTAGTCCATTTCAGGTCAATATTTCTATATATTGCAATTACTTGCTCAAATTTCAGTTTGCATATTGTAAGGAAGAATAGTATATTAGCTTATTTTACCTACCAAACAAGACAGCCCTTCACCTTGAAAATGTATCCATTATATTTTCCACCTTTTAGCCTACCTTTGAAAGTGTCTTACATCTGCAACAATCTATCAGTTGTATGGCTGGGGACCATCAGTATGGAGGGCCCAGGAGGCTCACTGATACTCAGTCTTTGTCTCCCCTCTGCCTATCTGCTTGTGTAGCCGGGCTGGTTTCAGCCTGCCAGAAACATCTCAGGCTCCAAGGTCCTTTGTCCATTTGTCTGAATCAACAGGAACCAGCCAGGCCTTGCATGGCTACAACAGACACATACATATCTGATTCAGAATAAATTGTTGAAAAAGCTGATCTTCCCCTGTTACTGAAGAATCCCTATATTTTGCTGAAATTTTCAACTTGTTGAAATATCTGAACCCACCTGTGGACTAGATTCTATAGTATTGAAAGTCTATCATTATACTGCTCTCACACCTGCTTATTTCTATAGATGTTATGATTATGTTTATTTTAATTTTGTGTAAAGGAACTGGGCTATAGGACAAGGATGCAGGGTGCTGGGGTTGAGGACATTCACCAGAGATAGAATGCAAGCAGAAATCCTGGGACCACTGAAATACAAAGCTGAGGGGAACCGCTGAGAAGACCAGAGAGGTCTGCTGTGCTATGTGTGGATCAGATCCCTGGCTGTGGATGGACCATGGGCTGTGGCAGTGATAGCTTTAGAATCAACCTCTATGCCACCCGAGGGGTGCCCTGTTTCTATAGTTCTTTAACATGTCTTAAAATCAGGTAATGATAATCCTCTAAATTTCTCCACCATTTTCAAAACATTTAGCTATTAACTTTAGTTAGCCATATGATAGAATCATACTGAATTAACATTATCACTTTTT
>NW_004567165.1:399707-402700 GCF_000260355.1 Condylura cristata
CCACCAGGGAGGGCCCAACATTATCACTTCTTATGAAAGAGTATAGTGGGACTTTGACAGAGAGTACATTAAACCTGTTGAATAATTTCTGTATAATAAAGAGTTTAGTATTTATGTCTAATTATTTTCTCTATACTTTCTTTCAATAGTGTCTTATAATTACTAATATTGAAATGAGAAGCCTGAGCAAGTCAGCTCAGGATCCATGATAAGCAACTAGCTACATTTCCTGGACTGGAACGTATGTATGATCACGAGCAATGCTATCCAGCCCAGAACGATCTAAAATGGACTCTAAACCCATGGCGTCCTTGGAGAGGTGTTCATCCTATAGATGGAGCTCTGCCAGCCACGTATGGGTACTGTGACCTGACTCTTGTTGATATTGGCTTCCCCTGCCTGATGGCCCATTGTCAGGTACATTGGCTGGGAACCTGGAGATGGTGTGTTCGCCTCCCTTGAGCTCAGGAGAGCGAACCAGATGCCGGAGGCTGGTCCTCCTAGTGGCCACCTTGCTGAACATTCCCGAGGAGCTCTATCTTCCCTGGCTCTCTGCAACCATCCCCGGGTAAAACAGAACACACAGCTGGCAAGTGTCAGTGAAAGAAGCTCCACCTTCCAGGGAAAGGTCAGGCCCTCCATCCTAAGTGGCAGAAGAAGGGGAGCCTGATCTCCTCTTGCAGGTAACCCTAGTAACTGTAAGTTGAAACTCTGACTCCTGATGGGTTGAGGTGGCAGTCTGTTTCTCTGTGTGTGATGAGGCTTGGTTTCTTTTCTAAAGGGCAAGTGTGGAGTCCTGCTCTGTAGTACCTTGGTGACATCCAAAGTCATAGAGGATCCTTCAGTAGGTTTATAACATTTCATCTATGCCTAAAGCTTTTGAAACGTGAGAGGGAAGCTTCCAGAAAAGGACAAAAGGACAAAGTGAGTCCTATCATTGAGGGGTAGAGGAAGAGAACACAGCAATTAGACGAGGCAGAAACTGTTAGACTGCATAGTATGTTACTTTAAAGTGTTTTCAGGATGATTATGGTATTTAATGTTCCTAGGAGATTATTCACTATGTGAAATTGATTGGATCAATATTGTTTAGTTAAGATTTATTTTTATTTATTTATGCATGCAAGAATTGGCATGTAGGCCAGAGGCGTGGGGGTGAGCAGAATCCCAGAGATGGTGTAAGGAGAGTACAAGCGGACTGCTGAACTCCACTGCTGAGCAGAGCAGAGATTCAGAGACAGGAGAGGTCTGTTGCACCCTGTGTGTCACCTCCCTCAGTCACCTGCCTGGGATTGAACTATGGCAAAACTTGATAGTACTTTGACTTCAACCCTCTGACTACCAGCAAAGCCACTGATAGTGTCAGTTATTTCTTGGGAGGTGGTCCAAGATCTTTAGAAGCCCTACTGACCAAAAGGCTTGTAGTGTGTCAAGGGCCACCCTGGCAACCTGGGCCACTTTTCTCAATCCACTTCCTGGCTGCTGAGGTCTCATCTAAACCATGCTGGTTGGAAGTCACCTACTGTTTTGCCAGCCCAGTACTGTAGAAAAGGAGCTTAAAGTGCTCATTGCAAAGCCCATGTGTGAGCTTAGGTCCTCTCAGAAACTTGCAAAATCAGAAAATTTTCATTCACAATGGAGCAGCCACAGCCATCCTATCAGCACCCCTGAACCTCCTTTCCATCCTCCCTCGCTGTCAACCCAAGGCACAGACAACTCCCCTTGAGGAAACCTTCATGCTTCTCACCTGTGTCTGTGTCACAGGTGTTTCTCCAGCTCTCGCTCCCCAGAACTCCAATTATCAAAACTCAAGATGCTTGGCATGGACACGTCACAAGGTGCTGACCTGATCCTCCAGGTGCCTCTGAGAGAGACTTGTGGACCAGTTTGATATGATCCAGCATGAAATATGGTTGGAGGCAAAGAGGTAATTTATATCATCTCTTTTCCACTACTGACCTACTGGATTGGAAATTTCCAGTGTCCTCACACTCACACAAGCCTCAGGCCATGACTGAGGCTATCATTCATGCAGGCTATCATTCAAACCCATAAGCCAAACTGAGCAGATATTAAACAGCTTTTGTGGGCCTTGCTAAATGCCAGGGAAAGGTATTAAATCACCTTAGTGAAAAAGGGGAAGTCTATCAAAAGCAGACCTATACTGTTCATGAAATTAGACAATTATATTTCCTTGACAAAAGACAGTAGAGGACTTACATAGGCATCAATGGAGTCTTGGATTGGGTGGGCCCAGGGAGGCCTAGATGTGGCTCCTCAGAACCACACATGACAGGCCAGGATAGGGTAATGTTTGTTTTAAGATGGTTCAAGAAACCAAAAACAAAATCTGCTGAAATCTTTGGGTCAGAGCACCAGAGACACACATAGGAAACAGTATTGTCTACTTCAGGTTTTAGAAATGATTTCTGACTAGAAAACCAGTGTTACAGCAAACAGAACCAAGTGTGTGATTATCTTAGATATATGATCAAGAACAAGGCAGGTGTTAGAGATATCAGATTAGTTTTATGTAGCTATGAGCCTACAGTGGGTGACTGCTCTTTGTATAAATATCATCAAGCCTATTATTACCCCTCCCAAAGCAGGAATTTTTACATTCAAATTGGCCTCATACTCTCTGCCCAGGATAAAATGAGATAGCCTCATTAAACTTTTTAGCACTTTATTTTTTATTATGAGGAATTACCACTTCAGAAATGCTAGATAGAATGGTGTTTTCTTTTTTAAGGAAAATAAAAGAACCCAGATGTTAGTATGAAATATCCCAAAATTTAAATTCTGGCTTCATATCAAAGGCCCACTCTGTCTCGCAAGTCAGCTTTTGACCATGAGTGGATATTTGTGATGGTCTTTGAAGCTGGTCTGAGGAAGTGCAGACCCATGTTGACCACATTCTTCTCACTCAAATCCCCCCTCTACATCTGAGAAATCAGGAGAGTCATTTTCTCCTTTTTCTTTTTGGAGTAAAA
>NW_004567165.1:403159-405681 GCF_000260355.1 Condylura cristata
GCATCACTAGGCATCCACAGTTGGAGACACTCTCAGCTGATCAAATCATAAAGAGAAATATGTTTGGCTCCCAAATGCCTGAGAGGCAACTGGGGGATTCTCTGGAGAATGCCAGAAGAGCTGAGTCATGGACACTAGACATAAAAAACCAGACGGGAAAAGGGTTACCAATTGTCTGCTGAAAATACCCACCGGGAACCACCACGTGACACCCCTGGTCACTGAGGGCCCTGGAATCTTCCTTTGCTCCAATCCAGTAGCCTGGTTACTCATTGCCTGTCCACACACCGGCTTCCCCAGCACACACACCCTCACATGGCCTGGCCTTTGGATTTTTGTATTTTGTTTATTTTTTCCTGATTCCTTGGAACCACATCTCCTTAAACCTGAAAGCCCAACATTTACTTAATAAGCAAGGCCAAATACTGAGGTGGCTCATGAATAGGAATAAATTAGAAACTGTTAACCAGAGTTTGACAAAACAGTCACCTCATGACATTTTCATTGGTTGGATTTCAAGTGTCAGTTAAAGAGAAGTAGGAGATGATTGAAGCGTTCAGTTTATGTATATAATGAAATGGTGGTTATGTTCTCTTCCTTTTAGTCCCTCATTTACACAAACATATCGCTACTGACGTGAACCTTGAGGAAATTCTACATATTAAGCCATTATCTCCCTTTAGAGATGAAGGAATGTTTGAGGTTGAATACCTCACTGCTCTTCTAGTTATGTACTCTCAACCAACAAGCTCTGTTACATAATAACAGGCCATGTGAAACTCTTATGTGGCTGACGGTGTGACATTTATGACATAGACAACTAATGACATTTATAATTTGAAGCATTTTGTATTATTGCCTAAAAATGTTAATTATTAGGGAATGTAAGATTCCCTACCCAAAACTGTTAGAGTCTATGCCTGAAGAAGAATGAGAACATGTTCACATGTAAAAAAGTGCAGGACATTCCCAACACAATGCTTTTTAGTATGCTTTTGTCTCAGAAATGGTTTTAAGTCAGCCATTAGCATTCATATCATAGAAAAATTTGTTTCAAGAGTTCAGGGTACAGGTAGGATATGCATTCTAGAGTGCAATTTTGAAAGCATATGAGTGCAATTTAGGTGCAGAATCTACTGAAAAGGGAGAAAACAATGTGGTTGAAGCTACACGTGCAGCGTTAGCCTGGACATTATCGTAGTGACCGGTAGGCATCCTCTGACCAAAGTGAGCAAAGGTGCTCAGTAAGGGCAGGGCAGAAACGGGGGTTGGGGGGAGGGACTGTGGGAGAACAAGAGCAAAGTTCCTGTGTGCTTATGGGGTGTTGCAGAGAGAAGAGCAGCTTGCCCAGGATGGACAGTGCTGGGGAGAGAGGTCTGGTGTGGATAAGACTCAGATCAGCAAGGGCAGGGGAGTGTTTGAGAGAGGTTTCAGTTCCATTCCAAGCATCGCATGGCCATGGGATGGTTTCAGGGGCAGAATGAATGACCTGATTATGCTTCACTCTAAGACTATCGGGGATAGCAGGTGTCTAAGAAAGGAGGGGAACAAACAGTTAGGAGCAGTAGTCCTGGCCAGTGACTTACCCTGTGCAAGCTGGGAAGGATAGAGCTAGTTCTGGTGCAAAGAAAGCAAAGTGGAGCTTGTGTGGACTTCTCAGGGCTTTAATCATGAGACAGGCAATGTGCACAGGGGGCAGACAGGGCCAGGGGATCTCAGGCTGGGGGAGGCTGAACAGCAGCTGCAGCCACTGGAGTAGCTTGTTGGGGGACAGAGATTTATGGCTATGATGTGGCCATGTGGGGCCTCCCTGATTCCCAGGGGTGAAGGCTCATCACTGACTTCTGTGACCCGATTTGTATCACTGGCAGCGGTGAAAATCAGGGTGCAGAAGATTTCTCCTGTCTCCTCACCACTGCCCTCAACAGTGAATTTCAGTGCATCTCCCTGTTGTGCTCCCTCCTCTTTCTTTGGGGAGTCCTGTCACCCCCTCAGCACTGGACTCTACCCCTGTTCTTGTATGCATAAACACGTCTGGGAGCTCCAGGAGCACATCCTCAGTGGTTATTTTTATCTTCCAGGGCATTTATATCTTCTAGCCCTGTTTAGTTGATGACGGAACTAGACCCCACAAAAAGGGCAAACATCAACACCATCAGTTCTGCCCCCTGGGTACACATGAAGAAGGGGTGCCTGTCCTCCCATGATCCCTCCCATGACTGCTGAGACCAGGCCAGGGCCAAGACCATGGTCACTCTGAGCTTTCAGAATGATCAGATGCACAGTTCATGGTGGAGGGGAGATCCAGATATGCCTGGGACCAAATTCATGATTCACTCCAGAATGCAGGAGGAGGATGAGGGGAGGGACATGCATTATTTTGGGAACCCACCCACTGGCCACTTACCCAAATGTGAAAGCCTTCCGTGATTGAACCCTTCATCCCAATGTTTCTGGGAAGAGAAATCATGTCACCCATTTCCTGAGGACCCAGGGGTTTACCAGGAGAGGTATAGGGATTC
>NW_004567165.1:406863-407419 GCF_000260355.1 Condylura cristata
TTCACCAAGTCGTTCATTTCTTCCACACAGAATACTAAGAACTGAAATTTCTGTTATAGATAAAATCTTCCTACTGAATCAGCAGATAAGGTAGATGAAATACCATGCTTATCTGGGTGGGTGAATGCTGTTTGCCACCAACAGCAGGACTAGTTCAAATCCTCAGTGCTGATCGCCTCTAAAGGATTGATCTCCCAGCACCATGGGATCCTGTGTTTTCTATCACTTAACAGATGAGACTGATCCAGGCTGAGATTTCCATCAGCATGTTATAGAATCTAACTCTATGTTCTAGTACTAGGGATTTTGCTAAACACAGAGCATCCTAGACAGTTGCCTCTGCACTTGACCTTATTTGATGCTCTCCTCAAATGCAGGCCCCCGATGGCTGTCCTCCAGTGGCTGCCTTTGGACAGATGGGCTTCTTCCCTGCGGGTCTGGACTCTGCCTGTGCGAGCTCTGGGCATGGGGTCATCTGAACTCTGTTTCTCTGCCCACATAAAATAGTGTGCAATGAATATTTTGTTAAACTTTCCACCCCATGTAACATTAAATC
>NW_004567165.1:407765-435968 GCF_000260355.1 Condylura cristata
CATCTCTTGGGTTGAGGCAAAAACTGCAATGGTCAGAGCTGCTGACCTGGGGGCAGAGACTCGTGAATTCAGAGCTGCTGCAGAGGCTGAGGGAAGGGCTCCACCCAGAGCTATGCTCTGCTGCCCTGCCCTCCCTGACCTCCCCTTCTGCGTGAAGTCAGGATGGGGGCACTGGGTGTTCTGGGATAGGGTGAGACCTGGCTCTCAGGAAGGATTGTGGGGTGCTGGTGAAGCTGAGTGTCTGGAGGCCCTGGCTCTCTGTCTTGCCTGCAGGGCTGGACCCCCCCAAACCCTACCCTGTGCTTTGGCCTCTCCACATCCAGGCCTTCAGGGCCCATCCCTGCCCATGCAGGTCTCTGACGGGCCACCAGCTGTCCTCTCCTCAATCCCACCCAGACAACCCTGGATATGTCCAGAGCCTAGGAGTTCCAGTCTCCGCCCACTTCGCCTTCGAGACTTCATTCAGCCCACCGGGGTTCTTTGCCTTCCCGGGCAAACCAGTACAGGCTTCCGAGAGGATGTCACCTGGACAGGCGTGGGGATGTTGGCTCTGGCTTTCCCTGAGCACCACACTCAGCGGAGACTGCTCTGGCCTCTCCAGCACCCTGCCGGCCTGTGGCCTGGGTGGACAGTGCAGGAAGGCAGCCCTCACCCCTGAAGCTGCCCTTCCGGGGCCAGACACAGTTCTGAGCTCTGCTCATCAATCCCTGGACACTGGGAACTGAGTGCAGGTCTTAGAATCACTCACACCCTCACGACTTGTGCAGGGGATGATGGCAAGTGTGCAGGTGTATATGCAGGTATGTGCAGGTGTACAAGCAGGTGCATGCAGAGGTGTGTCAATGTGTGCTGGTCTGTGCCTGTGTGTGCCCAAATGCATGAAGGTGTGGGTGCAGGTGCATGCAGGTGTGTGCTGCTGTGTTCATGTTTGTGCATTTTTGTGTGCAAGTTTGTGTTTAGTTGTACATGCAGGTGTGTACTGGTATGTGTGCAGATTCATGCAGGTTCGTGCAGGTTGACCCATATTGGCTGAATGTTCCTGTGGCCTGAGGGCTTGTCCACATGTGGACGTGAGGGCAGCTGTGCCCAGTGGCTTGGGAAGACCGTGCTTTGGTGAGCTTTGCCGGGGTTTAGGCCAAATGTGCCATTGAGCAAGGGTGGAGGTGGAGGGGTGAGACTGTGCACACACCTCCCCAGGCCAGGGCGTGTCAGCAAGTGGTGAGCCATGGCTGAAGGGCTAAGCTGCCCTGGGAGCTCTGTCTGGGGAGTGGGCTGAGCCATGGCTGCTGCACCAGCCAGAGCAGCAGTCAGCTCCTGACCAGGGGCCTGGCAGCAAGCCTTCAGATGGGACAGCGGAGAGCCCAGTCTAGCCCAGCAGCTGACCCGCAGGGCGTTTTGTGCTGGGGTCCCAACCTCCTCCAGACAGAGTCACAGCGAGTCATGGGGTGGGTTACACTGACCCAGAGCAGTGCTATGAGAAGCCCCGTTCTTGCACGAGCTGCTTCTGCTCCCCGTTGTCCTCAATGGCCAGTCCTCCAGCCACTCGCTCCTGCCGACAGCCCCTGCAGGTGAGTCCCGGGGCAGGGGATCCCTGGTCGGTGTCTCAGCCTGATCTCATGTCTGCGGTATCTTAATGGGTCCCATCCACATCGGTCTATGCACCACAGGGAGGTTGGCTTCAGCTTTGTTTTCCCTTGTTGGCAGTTGCCAGTGCCTGGCCAGCTCCCAGAGCCTCCATACTCCCAGGCTGCCCGTTAGTGGCTGGGCCCAACGAGGGGCTCCTCTGGCCTCCTGGCATCAGCCAGAGCTCACGCCCAGGTGACTGCAGGGCGCACTTGTCCTCCCACCTGCAGCCTAGGTCCCAGCGTCTGTCTAATTTGGACTCAAGCACACAAGGCCCCCTGGTTCTGCGAGCCTTACAGCAGCTGGAAGACTGCAGCAGCGGCCAGCACAGTCTCGGGAAACAGGGAAGCCCAGAGTGGCCCCCAGAACCGCTGCCGCATCTAGCCTTTGGCACTGGGGATGGACAGGCCTCCTGGCTCCCGGGCTCTGTCAATGGCTGGGCCTTGTGCTGCCTCCCCAAGGGATGCCGGGTCAGGGACACTTGGGCAGGAATGGCAGGAGCCACCCAACCTCAGAGCCCACCACAGTACAGTGAGTGCTCCTGGGCCCACGACAGAAGGCCTAGGGGGCCTGCCCAGCCCACGCCAGAGGGAGCCAAGGTCCAGTGCCAGAAACCTTCTCCCACTGCACCCAGCTGGGCCCCTGGAAAACATCGGTTGCAGGGACACCTGGCTGGGTGGGTGCTGGCCACCTGCATTCTGATGCTCCAACCCGGGAGGTCGCCACCTCAGACCTTGTTTCTTGCGGAGACTCCATCTGTCTGGGAAGTGCAGCTGCAAGACAGCGCTGGTCACACTAGGCAGTGCCTCTGCCTGCTCTCCTGTGCCTTCCTGCTTGATGGCAAGGGGCAAGGAGCAAGGAGGGTCCTTTATCAACAGAAGGCCTAGCCGGGGAGCCCCCAGCCACCCAGCCAGCCCAGAGTACCTTGAAGGGAGAGAGGCATTGTGGCGGGCCTCCTGATGTCCATGTCCTTGCTGCAGGCTCTCGGCCGCATGCTGGCTGTTGCTCCAGTGTCTGAGCTGCCTGAGGCCAAACCCCTGGCCGCTGTGTCTGCTGCCCAGCACAAGTAGAGCCTTCGCTGGGACCCGCAGGCCACCTGCTCCTTGCAGCCTTCTTGTTGCTGTGCCCCAGGAGGGAGAGGCCGCTGGACTTTGAACATTTTTTCTGAAGGCCCTTGGGGTACACCAGGCTGTACCCTGACTTCACAGGTGGGTAGCTGCACACCTGGGGGGTGAAGCGATGGGAGGGCTGTGGGGCACTGGGGTGGCGAGTCTAGGGAGCACATGCACCTCTGGGCCGCACACGCACCTGGGGCCTGCTCACACACCAGCCTGTATACCTGGAGGCACATGCGCACCTCCCCCTCCTACAGGCCTCAGTTAGGCCCGGCCCCCAGGGGGAGCTGGGGCCTACAGCATACAGAGGCAGAGGCAAAGCTGCCTTCAGATCCTTGAAGCTCCTTTTCCAACCAATAGAATATGCTGTTTCTAGTGTCACTGCCAGAGCATCCCAGCTGCATCACAAGGTTTCCAAATGAAAAGTTTTTTGTTTTTTTTTTTTTTTTCTTTCCTGTTGGGGAAAGGAATGTGACAGGAGAGGGAGACTGCCTGCAGATGAGAACATTTTCCACTTCCTGGCGTTGGAACCAGCCTGCACCTACACATCTAGGGGTTGCAGTCCAGCACCTATGTCCTGCAGCCCAGCCGGCCACCATGATGGGACCCGCGTGCAGCAGGCCAGGTTGTCCCGGGCACAGGCCTGGGACACTCGGTGGGGCCTCCGCCTGCTGGCTCTGGCCTTGCAAAGCCTGAGTTTACCTGCATAGCCAGGCCTTTTCCTGCCACCGCTGGCCACCCTCGTGGGAAGGCCAAGGCACTGTACCGGAACTGGCACCTACAGATAAAATGGGTGCATTAATTTGCAATACTATGGAGTTTTCATAATGCTTTGGAACTCTGATTTGTTAATGTGCCCAGGATGAGCTGTGCACCCTGGGTTGGGCATCACAGTGGGCAGGGTGGGTGGCCCCAAGGAAGGCCCCCAGGCCAAACATCTCATACTCTCCGACAAATTCTGGGTATGAGGGGTGCCCCTGAAAATTCAGGAACCCAGAATCTGGCTCCTACTGCATTCCCTTGCTTTGTTTTGTCCACTCCTGTATTTGCAACCATCAAATGCATTAGCATGATTTGGATAAAGTAAAAATTGATCTTGCATTGAGTTGTTGTAATAAAAACAATTGGCTATTACTGTAAAGTTAACAGCCAAATTAGACAGTGCTAAAAACATTGTAATAACATGTTCCTGTCCAAACCAGTAATACAAAATCCTGCATCCCACTAACTTCCAGATGTGCACACTAAATAAATCTCTGGAGGAAAAAAATTTGGGAACCAAAAAGCAGAAGCCTTGGTTGTTTGGCCTTCAACTCTCCTATCTCTCTTAAAGTTAGAACTGAGTACAGATACATTTTTCATACCTTACCCTGGCCTTGTTATATGTGTATGTGTGTGTATCTGCATGCATACATGTATGTATGTATGTATGTGTGTATCTGTATGTATATATGCATGTATATGTATCTGTATGTATATATGTATACATATGTGTGTATTTGTATGTTTATATGTATACATATATGCATGTATATATGCACACATATGTATATACATGTACATATGCATGTGTGTGAATGTACATGTATGTGTGCATCTGTGTATGTATGTACATGTCTGTATATATCTGTATGTATGTACATGTACATATACATACACACACATACACACACACACAGAGGATGCTGGTGCAGACTCTGCGCTAATACACACAGCTTCTCTTCAGGAAGGGCTCCCTCCTTGGGGCCCTAGGTTTTCCAATTTTGAATAGAATAGAAAAGAACAGGAGATCCCCAATGAGCTCCATCCCCATATCTTTATCTTTCCCCTTTTGGTTCTGAGCTCCAGGCACCACCCCTAGCAGTCTGTTATCAGCTTGGTCCTCCTGCCACACCCTGGCATTGGCCTCTGAGGACCCTGATTTTATGGCTGTGTCAACGATCTTGATTTCCATGGCTGTGTGACTGGTTATGCTGCTTCCTTCTACCCACCCCCTGTGTGACTCAAACTGGTAATACCCCTACATTCCTTCCTCAGTCAGTAGCACCTGAAGTGCAATAAGAACTCAATCAGTATCTGATGAATAAATGAAATAATTTGATGAAAGGAATGGAAGTCACCAGTTAGTGGGATTGAATACAATGAAATAGAAACATCAAGTTAGTACTTTCATTATAATGAATATAGTTAACCTGTAAGCACTATTTCAAGCTATTATATCTCATCATTATTAAAAACCTTGATAATTGAAAATTTTCACAAATATTAGTGCTTTTAAAAAATTCACAACAGGCCCTCCCTGGTGGTGCAGCCTGTTAAAGCACAGCACTAGGAAGCTAAAGCCACTTCCACATAAGTTCGATTCCCTTCTGCCCCAGAGTTGACCACATGGCGTGGCAGACCTCTCCTGCCCCCCCCCCCGCTGTTCCCCTCAGCAGTGTATTTCCTCTATCTGCCTGTTCTGCTCCCCACTCTGTCTCTGGTGATGCCTCTCGCCGCCCCTAAGCCTCTGGCCTGTGGGTGCCACCTCTCAATCCCTGTATCTATAGCCTTTTCTGAGTTTTTGTATGAATGACTAAAAAAATCTTTTAAAAAACATGATTTTAAGAGCTGTTGTAGCACTCTGGTACGATATAACAGTGACTTTACAGGTCTTGACCTCTTGCCTGCCCACCAGCATTTGGGGATGGCCAGGACCTGGCTTGTGTCTACTTAACACAGGCTTGGCCAGAGCTCTGGTCTACTGTGCAGGCCGTGTCCTGGGCAGGGGGCTTGATTCTCGGGCCCCTGGGCAGATGGGTGCATGGACCCAGACCAGAGGATTGTGGGTCTTCTAGGGGTACACTGTGTACACCCTGTTTTCCTTCCCCCTTCGCATTACTGACAGATTATTCTTTGTTGCTTCACTTTATAGCAGCCTCAGGGCCCAGGGTTTGCCCCACCTGGGGCCAATATGCCCCTTACCCAGGTGCTCCTTAGAAATGGGCAGGAGTTTCAGGAGTTGGTAAACAGAAGCAAAATGACTAATATCGAAACACTAAAGAAACTTTGATGACTGGAGGATTTTGGATGATTTCATCGCAAACCATAGGTGAATAAAAACTTTTGGGTCTTCACTGGTAGTGCAGCGGGTTAAAGCACAGCGCTAAGAAGCTTAAGTCATTTCAGCAAGAGTTTTATCGCCCACCTTGTGGGACCCACATGGTGCAGCAGAAGTATCCTGCCCTGCCTGCTGCTCCCCTCAGCAGTGCACTTAAGCAGTAGGCCTGTTGTGCTTCCCACTCTGACTCTGGTGAATCCTCTCACCACCGCTGCACATCTGGCCTTTACCTCAGCTCTGAGTGAATGAATAAATAAATCTTTAAAATAAAATAAAATAGTAACACTTTCCTGTGACTTCCTTCTTTTGACCTTTGAATTTTCTTCCTCTCATAGATTTTGGCTACCTGGAATCATTTACATATTATTGATGAGTATTTTTTAAGATTTATCTATTTATATATTTACTTATACAGAACCAGGGTATAGGCCAGAGATACAGGGGCAGTGAGAGAGATTCACCAGAGTCACAGTGGAAAGCAGAACAGGCAGGTTGATGAAGTTCACTCTTGAGGGGAGCAGGGTGTGAGACAGAAGAGGTCTGCAGCTCCATGTGGATCACCTCCTGGGCCGGGGATTGGGCTCCCAAACTTTCACTGAAGCAGCTACAGCCAGCTTACAGCACTGCATTCCTACCATTGTACCACCAGGGACGGCACTGATTTGTATTGTTAAGACTGATTTATTTGTACAGTGAAAAAATGGGGTGCAGCAGGAAGTGCAGCGTGTGAGAGGAGGCACCAGAGACAGTGTGAAGAGCAGAACAGTTGGATCTACTGAAATCCACAGCCTAGGATAACACGAGATCAGCTGTGGTGCATTTGGGCCCTGGACCCAGAGGTGATAGAGCTGAGACATTAGCCCTGGGCCACCAGGAAGGCCTCTTGCTTATTCTTACCTCAAGATGATCTTTAAATTGAGTGCACTTTTGATGGTTTTTGAGTGGTGCATGAGTAGTTGTGTGCAGAGTTAGGTCCCCAGGATGGGGAGTGAACCTGAGTCGGTGCTCTGAGTTTCACACCATTCTTGGCGCTGTGAGAGCCAGCACAGCCTTCCCACTGGCATCTCCCCTTGCTGTAAGTGGGCAGCACAAAGTCTGATGCTCCTCACATCTCTCATCTGACATTTCCCCAGTCCCCACGCCCTGCACTCAGTCACAGAACAATGGCCAGTGGCTATCAGAGTATATTGTCCCAGCTCAAATTGTAATATAAATTGTACCCATTTTGCTTCTTAAAGATGAAAATTATCTTGGCAACAATCTATTTGAATTCAAACCATAAAAGTTATAACCACCAACATAACAAACTTCCAGGATTAAAAACTAGTTTATAGTTATCTCAGTGTTATCTCACAAAAAAAAAAAATCTAGTAAGGTAATAAAACTGCAGTTTGCACACTTAGTTTATATAATGCCAAGATCTTTCATCATGGCATCTAAATAAACTCTGTTCTCATCCATGTCAATTTATCTTACCTAATTGTAAAGGGATAAAGAGTTATGTTTATAAATACTTGTTTGATGTCAAATTAAATCACATTGTGACTGTCTAAAAGATTTAAATGGGGAATCAAGCACGCCTCGGGGAGCAGGGGAGTTGTCCACAAAGTCATATATTGCCCTTATAGAAAGATCTAATGGTGCATGTTTACCCTGACATTGCACTAAGATTTTGTGTCAACTCTCATGGCAACAATAACAGATCAAATTCAATCTTCAGGAACACAAGACAACATTTTTAAATGTTTTTTTGCAGTTACATAGTTAGCAACTGGTCTTCAGAGGAAAGTTTCTGAATCTTAGTAATGAAAGTGAAGAGTCAATACTGAAGTTCAAATAACTAAGTGAAGCCAGTTAAGTTTAATACATTCTGCTAAAATGACCTCCATTACATACCATCATGAGTGGCAGGATAACCACTTCTTACACTTTCTTTAAAAGGCAGGTCTAGGCCCTCCCTGGTGGTGCAGCGGGTTAAAGCACAGCACTGAGAATTTAAAGCCGCTTCCGCATGAGTTCGATTCCTGCCTGCCCCGGGAGGTGACCACATGGCGTGGCAGACCTCTCCTGACCCGCCCGCTGCTCCCCTCAGCAGTGTACTTTGTTCATCTGCCTGTTCCGTTCCCCACTCTATCTCTGGTGAAGCCTCTCACCGCCCCTGAGCCTCTGGCCTGCACCCCAGTTCTGTATACACAAATAAATAAAGCTTTAAAAAAAAAAAAAAAGGCAGGTCTAGCTGCATCTAGGACATATTTGGGAGCGAATCTTCACTTCACTCCATCAAAACACATCAGTATATTATAATGCTCTGAGAGGGACACTGTCTGCAAATGCATATTTTTTACTCCTGGACCTGGTATTTTCTCCAATATTGTTTAAAAAAATCCTATCGCTTAAGTGGAATTTACCCAGGCACAAATGTAAACTTCTATATAAAAATTCCACTGGATAACAAACAAAACCACTAACTAATCTATTCCTTTACAGAAGCCAGCTGTCCCTACAGGAACCTGGGTATCTGCAGGAGTCTCTGAGCTTGTCAACTGCCTGCTGTCCACAGAATGCTCTGCAAACTAAGGGTCTCGGGTCTAGGGGCAAAACTGTGGTAACATCCCAAGCCCAAAATCCTCCACCTGCAAGAATGGACAAGCCAGGCAAGCCTAGGGATTCTCCCTATGCCTAGGGTACTTTCCTTCCAACCACCCTCCTTGGGCCAGCAGGTTTTCCTGTCACAAACTCTTTATATCCAGAATATCGGGACACTGTGGGAGTAAGGGCTTGCTGAAAAACAAATGAGAGGGAGGAAGTACTAGCCCCAGCCACCCTAGAGGCCCACACTTGCACGAGGGAATTGGTGGTTGGAGGGTGGGGTCAACCACTCCCTGTGACCAAGTGAAGCCCCGCCCACAACTGGGTGCCAGCCAATGGCAGGACAGGATGGGCAGGATTCCATTGTGGGGCTTCTGGGATGCTTCCCTGTCTCCAAGGAGATGTTCTAGCGGCAGTTTCAAAGTCATTGTGGCAGGTTGGTGTGAGCTGCTTGAGACTGAGAGCTGTATCTGGCTGTCTCCAAGGACCCCACTGAGCCCAACAGCCCAAGTGGGAACCAACAAGCACTTGCAGGAAAGACAGTGAGTTTCCCCTCAGAGTTCCCTGAACCCCGAGAGACAGATTGAGGCTTGACAGACCTGTCCAAGCCCTCCGATCTCCACCAAGTTCCCCAACCCATCCTGAAAACCCTAAAACCTTGATTTCCCCTAAACCCCCAATTGAGTAAGCCCCTAATTCACCCAACCCTGGCCAAATAGCTCAAGTTCCCCAAACACTGCCATATGTTGTCAAAAGTTGAACTTACCCAATCAGTTACATTTCTTTTTTTCTTTTTCTTCCGGACAGAGATTAAAAGAAGTTTTTAGACAACCCAAGTGGAATTTTTTTTAAGAAAGAACCTTCAATACCGGTATATAATTTAACAAGAGTCAACAGAGTGCATTCAAATTTCATTGTAAACATAATGAATACAAATTCCAGTTCTGATTATTTTCATATGAAGTTACCTATAGCAGTTGAGGTTTTGTTTGCAATGCTGAATTTTTCAAGGAGGGAAACTTGTTTTTGCTTAATAGTGTTTATTATGTGGTGCAGAATTGTCTTCTCTCCACCCCCATCCGGCAGAGCTGGCACCTGCATGGCATGGTGGGGATAACCTACCTACAGAAAGTACCTGAAGGGTGTCAAGTGGGTTTACTTGCGAAGAGCGAGAATTGCAAATCAGTGCACACAGAATGAAATAGAAACATACAAGATCGCCCCAAGGAGGACTTGGGATGGGGGGCTGTCACATGTAAGGGGGTGTAATGTGATTGTGGAGGACGTGGAAGAATATTCAGGTGTGGTGGTTGCAGGTAGTGGTGTGTACATGTTCTCATTAGTGGCCCTTTCCAGAATTATATTCTCCTCCTTGCTGTCTTCTTGGAATGTTGGTCATTTGCCCAGTTCAGACCGTTATTTCTCCTTCTTGAATTTTTAGATGATTCCATTTTTCCCACTTGCTTCCAGGTTTTTTCTCCTCCTGTTCTTTCCCTGTGTAAGATCTTCCAGGTTTGTTGGTGGGGAGAGGGAAAGAGGTCCTGGTTGAAATCTCCTACTCCTTGCTTTCTCCTTAGATCTCCCCTTCCTCCTGATACATTTGGGTATCCAAGATTGTGCAAAATGCCTGAATTCTGACTAAAGTTTGTTGCAATTACTCCCTCGTTTATTATATGAAAGACAGTTTCTAATCCCAGTGAGTCTTTGCCGCCATGATGGTGACCTCACTCCTGTATGTTTTTCTTTATTAAAGTCAGGTTGTTTTGCATTACTGAATATGAATCAGAGGAGAAGGTACACAGTGTCTATGATGCCTGTTACCATATTTCTACCTCACAATCATCAGAATATTCAAAATGCACTGTTGCATGGGATGATTTTGTGTTGGGAACATTTTTTTTTTTTCAGCCACCTAGCATCCTCCCATAAACAAAGCTGTTTCAGATGCTCAAGATACAGATGGGAGTCTCATTCTAGAGTGAAAATCTGTAAATAATAACATGTTAGTATGGTCTAGGTACAGATGCTACTATGAGGAGCGGAGAGAATGTGGCTCACAAGCTATATGTGCAGCTTTACCTGGTTCTTCACAAAAGTGAAAGGTGGGTGGGGGCCAGATTGAGGTCAGATGCTGGTCTTGGGCAGGGTCAGACATGGTGGAGCAGCAACTCTGCAGAGGCCCCAAGTGGATAGAGGATGTGGCAGAGAGAAGTGAATATTGCTCAGGAAGGATGCAGAGGAAAGAGAGGCAGGGAAGGCTATGAGAAAGGATGTCAGGTTACTTCTGAGCATAGCATGGCCATGGGAGGTTATGATACCACAGAATGGATGACATGGTTTATGCTGTCAGGCTAAGACTGCTGGGGGAGGGCAGATGTCTTGGGAAGTAGTGAGATGACCAGTCGGCCACTGCAGTCCTGGCCCAGTGATGTTTCCAGCGAGGCAGGGCAGGCTCATTGCCAGTTTTTCAGGACTGAAAGAGAAGAGGATTTCCGAGGCTTGAATGCTTATACAGGTGGTGTGCACAGGCACAGACAGGGCAGGGGACTCCCTGACAGCAGCTGCAGACACTGGAGGAGCTAGGAAAGGAGGGGAGATATATCCTTATAATGGGCCATGCAGTGCCTCCCTGGTGGCCTAGGGATGAAGGCTCAGGACTGTTACTTCTATGGCCTCAGTTGTACCCCTGAGCTCTCTGTGGACCACAAGGTGCAGTGGCCTCTTCTGTCTCCCTCTGTTCCCATCCACACTGGATTTCTGTGAATCCACCTGATTTGCTCCCCATTCTTTCTCTAGGGAGTCCTCTTATCCCCTAACTCTGGACTTTACCCCAGTTCTTGTATGCATAAATATATTAAATATTTAAAAAACTGTGCCCATATAATGCCTGAAATGCTGTCTGATGAACACATGTGGAAGTAGGTGTTTCTCCAGAGTTGGTGATCTACAGATATGTGGTCAAATATTAGACACTTGGAGTCATCAGTATGCAAACATGTTGAAGCCATGGAAAGGTTTAACCCACTCAAGGACAAGAGAAAGGGGGCCACATGCAATCAGTTTCAAGAGAGAAGCTCCGATGTACATTTGTGCCAGCAGCTGACACAGGAGAGACTGTGACCCAGCTGTGGACAGGTCCCATGACACAGAAAGCAGAATGTGCAGGGAAAAGCAGAGACTCTCATGGATACTTGTAGATCCTGCTCTCCGGAGGGAAGCCAGCCCCGTCTCCCTCTTTTCCCCATGCTCCCGAAAAGAGGCTACTCAAGGAGTATTCTCTCTGCCTTGTCTGCTCAGTCCAGCACACCCCTGAGTCAGGCTTCTGAGCTCTGGGGACTCTGCTGGGCTCTACGGATTGACCTTGGCTGCTCATGTGAGGCAGTCTTCTGCTGATGCTATGCATGTATGATCAGGGAAGGCCTGACAGTCAAAGGGAAGCCTGTAGGCCAAGTAGCAAAAGAAACTATTTGCAGATCCCAAGAAAGTTCCAGGCAGGACTCATGTCACAGCAATTGGACCTGTCCTTTGCCAACCAGCCCCCCTACCCCACTTGTTTGCACAACAGGGAGATATTCTAGACCACAAAACTAGGAGGGGGCTGACCAGACCCACCCTAGTCTCTGCATCCCCATCTGTGAGGTCAGAGTGTATCGCCACCACAGAAGTGTCCATGGTGGGCAGCACAGTATGTTGGCCACATACCCCGTGGCGTTATGTTGACAACTCTCAGGTGGCTGAGGACCACACTCAGCTCAACAGCAGAGCTAAATATTAGGATTTAAATAAATAAAGGACTCTATGGAGTCTTCTGCTCACAGCATTCTGTAGTGTGTCAGTGGATTCTGTAATACTGTTTGGAGGGACATCAGACACTAATGGGGAGACTATATAAAAAGTTGTTTAAAAACCAGAAACTAGCTCAGGTTTTCTCACAAGAAATGAGATGCCCTCTGAGACATTCTATAGCTTTTAGTTCATGGAGTAAATTTCAATTTCTAGCAAGTCATCTGACTGTACCTCTTGTGGTTCCTTTTTTGTTCAGGGTGTAACCCATCTCCGGGATTTAGCTCCAACTGGGGCTGCTGCCTCTGGCTCAGACCCCACAGGGGTTGCTGCAAGGACAAGGCCAAAGCTGATCAAAGCCCTGCCTGGGCTGACTGTGTCCTCAGGAGCCAGGAAGATTCCAGCCCCTGTGGATTTGACAGAGCAGCAGTGATTTGGTGTGTTCTTTCCTTTTTGTTTACTTGGTGATTTATTTATTTATTTATTTTGTTTATTGAGTTATTGATTTATTTCACTTTATATTTATTTATTTGATCACCCCATTCATTTTTCCTTTATTGAATTATTTTTCTTATATTTTTTGTTTGTATTTTTTTGAATTTTCTTTTATTATTAATTACTTTTATTTTTAATTATCACATTTTTCCCTTTTTGACTTCCCACTTTTTTCATTTTATTATTTTTTCTCCTTTTTTATATTTTGTATCTACTTATTTTTCTTGTTAGTTTCTAAATTGTTGTTCCTTTTGTGTTTCTATTGTTTCATGTGTGTTTTATTTCTACTCTAGTTGTAAGTTTATTATTGATTTGTTTCCTATTTTTAAATTTTAGACCATTTTTAATTGATTGTGATTTTCAATCACTTTTTTTTACTTAGCTAATATTATTATTAATTCAGTGTTAGAATTTAGCATTAGCATCAGTGTTAAGACTGCGTAGTTAGTATTGCCTGTATAGTAAAGTTAGCACTGAGAGATTTTTCTTAGCTTAGTGAGTAGTTTATGTTGGCATTCTAGAGCAGTTAGCATTCAGGACCGGTCAGTGTAGTTAAGACAGATACCATCATTATGTTCCGCACAAGAAAGAATATTAAAATTAATAACTATGAAGTGCTCCAGACTCTGGGAGAGGGCAACTATGCCACGGTCAGGCTCGCCCGGCACAAGCTCACGGGCACTTCGGTGGCTCTAAAGATCATCACAAAACCCAAGAACAAGAGCGCTGTGTCGCCAGAACAGGAGGTGCAAAGCCTGAAGATGCTCAGCCACCCGCACATTGTCCAGCTCTTCCAGGTGGTGGATAAGAGGGACACGCTGGTGCTGGTAATAGAATATCTGGAGGGTGGTGACCTGCTGGGCTACCTGCAGCAGCACGGGCGTCTGTCGGAGAGCGAAGCCAGGGGTAAGTTCTGCCAGATCCTTTCGGCGCTAAACTACTGCCATGCCAAGGGCATAGCACACTGGGATCTGAAGCCCAAGAACCTTCTCCTGGACCTTCAAGGGAACGTTAAGCTGGCAGACTTTGGGCTCAGCGCACAGTTCTCTGACCAACTGCTCACCACATACTGCGGCACGAAAGAGTATGCTGCCCCTGAGATCTACCTTCACCGACCCTACAGAGGCCCTAGCGTGGACATCTGGAGCCTCGGGGCTGTGTTATACCGCATGGTGACTGGCTCACAACCCTTCCAGGGGAATGATATCTGGGACGTAGGGGAGCGCATAGTAAGTGGCCATTTTTACATGCCCCACTACCTGTCCACCCAGTGTCAGGACCTATTAAGGAGGATGATGGTACTTGACCCCAGGAAGAGGGGTAACATCAATATCATTATTGACCACCCCTGGGTGAACATGGGGCAGGGACACCTTCCCCTCAGGGAGCCCTCCCGCGACCAACTGGACACGGCCACGATCAAGACCATGGTGTCTCTTGGGTTTAAAAGGGATCAGGTGTACAGTGCTGTGGCTGAGCAGAGATATGATTACACTATGGGGACCTATTTAATACTCTGCTCCACAAAGCAGGAGGAAGAAGAAGAGGTACAGGGAAAGCCCATCTTGGAGGAGCCCCCCCATCCCTCTGGGTCAGACTGTGCAGGTCTTTCCAGTGATTGCACCCTTCGGCACAATGTTTCTGGGGAAAACACACTTCAATTAAAACCCTGTGTTCTGGGGACAAAGTTTTCCACCCAGAATGAACAAGATGGAATGACATTATCCAGTGTCATGTCCAGACCAGAGCAAAAGACAAGCTCCGTTCCTATCCCCCAGTTGGAACACCCCAGGAAACAGGAGTCCCCGTCTGTTCCAGTCCCCAAGCTGGAGGACCCCGGGGACCATAATACCATGTCTGTGCCAAGCCTCTGGCTGCACGAGCCCAAAGAGCCCAACACCACATTCAAGCCAGCGACCAAGTTGGATTCCAGGGAACACGAGAGCCCCTCCTTGCTAGCCGCCAAGCTGGAGGACTTCAGGGACCACAAGGACACCTCCAGGCCAGCCTCCCAACTGGAGGACCTCGGGGAGCAGAGAAATACCTCATTGACAGCCACCCATAAGGAGGAACTCAGGACTCCTGTGACCACCTCAGTTCCAGCCTCTCCGCTGCAGAAACCTGGGGAGTCCAAGACAACGTCTATGCCAGCACTCGAAACAGAGGATCACGGGTGGCAGGAGATAACCTCTGTGCCATCTGCCCAGCTGGAGTTTACTGGGGAGATTGAGAACACCTCTCTATCTGACCAGCTGGAGGACCCCAGGGAGCCCGAGGCTACATCTGAGACAGGCCTCCAGCTAGAAGACTATTGGGAGCCGGAAACTACATCTTGGACAGGCCCTCAGCTGGAGGATCCAGGGGCTCCTGAGAATACCTCTGAGACAGGCCCCAAGCTGGAGGATCCCGGGGAGGTGGAGACTCCCTTTGAGACTGGCCACCGGCTGGAGGACCCCGGAGAGCCGGAGACTACCTCTGACACAGTCCTCCAGGTGGAGTACCCCGGGGACCATGAAACAGCACCTGTGCCAAGGCCCCAGCCCGAGTACCCTCCAGTGCATGGAGTCAACACTCTGCCAGCACCACAGCCACAGGAAATCCAGGAGCACAAATCTACCTCCGTGCCATCTCCCCGCCTTGAGGAACCTCGGGAGAACATGACCACCACCAGGCCAGCACCCCAGCTGGAGGGGCATGTGGAGAACATCAAAAAAACCTTCAGCCCAGCACCCCAGTCATCCAGAATGACCCAGGCACCTACCAGAAAAAGTGGCTGGCATCGTGTCTTCCGAAGTAGTGCAGTAACACCAGAGAACAGAGTTGCGTGTGATGAAAACTTGAAGACTCTAGACTCTCCTTGCACTCCCAGGAAAGGCATGAAGTCCAGAGCTCGGCATATACTGAACATCATTCTGCGAGCTTGCTGTTGCTGCACCCACGGTAAAGCCACCTAGTGACCTTGGTGAACTGCAGCAGACCAGCAGGAAGGTGCCTGGAGAAGGGACAGGTGCTGGGTTCAAACACAGTGGCCAGTGTGAAGCAGAGTGGGTGCTCCTCAGCCTAGAGAGGGAGCACCCTGCCGGCAGCTCACAGATCTCCCCTGGAAAACCGAACTCTCCAGGGCTGATGCAGAAGGGCCTGCCCTGGTCACCTTGGGCCACAGCAGGTGCCCTGCCTCTGTGCTCTTGTCCTGAGTACCTGGATTCAGCTTCGTCCACTTTTCCATCCTTACTCACCCCTGGTGTGCTAGCCGTGGCATGGTCAAAGTGTCTGTGTGTGCCCACACTCTCCCTAAGCCCTGTGGCCATCACCAGAGTGGGGCTGAGAGTCCTTGTGTCCTGAACAGGAACTGAACATTTTGTAGGCCAGTAGCTTAGCGGGAAATCTCAGTCTCAGAGTAGGAAGCCAGGGCAGCCTGGGTGGACATCAGGGCTGGGGTGATGTCACTGTCTCCCACTAGGGTCCATCTTTGAAGAAGCTGCGGCTGAGGAATGGTGACCAGCATAGCCCCTCACTGGGTTTGGTGCCACAGGCAGGAGTTGGCCCCACACAGCAGAACACGGAAACTGTGAAAGCCTCCAACCACCCCACCACACTCACCCAGACTTGGCCTTGGAGCTCAGGCTTCTCTCATTGGCCTCTTTCTCTAGATTGAATTACAAAAAAAAAAAAAAAAAAAAAAAAACCTGAGAACAGCTGCTGTTGTGTAGCCTAGGGACCCAGGGTGTTACCACTCCTTCCCTGTGGGTGCTGGCCCCTCCCAGCCCTGTTGGTGCTCAGGCTTTTGGCAGGACTCTGGGAAAACAAGGAGGTTACTGGCCTCTACCCTGCTCCAGTTAGCATTCTCTTAGACCTTCTTCCTGAGAACGCCAACATCCTGACTTTTCCAGAGCCATAGTCAGGACATTCTGCTTAGATGGGGAGTCCCACCTGCTGCACCCCAGTATGCATAGGAAGTCAGTTAATTATGTCACTGTTCTGTCAGCGTAGACACCTCTGTGAGGATCACTCACCTGAGTGTTTCACCTTCGAGACATACCCAGCCCCAGGCCTATGGTACAGCGATCAGCGCCCTGATATAGCTTCTGTGTCTGCCTGTCCTAGTGCCCATTTGTGCCTCTGGAACAGCTTCTGAAGATGAGCACCTCTTCTGGTTTTCTGAATCCAGACCCAGGAGAACTGGGGTGAAGCAATTTCTGAGCTGGAATGGCTGAGGGGACCTGCCGCACTCTGGAGGAACCCAGGCAGGGCCATGCTGTTTGCAAGTGGGGCTGGGACGCATTGTCTCACTCCGAGCCCGGGCTGGGTGGTGGGAACATCTGACTTGAGCAGTGTCATTGTGCACACGGGTCCGTCCTGATGAACAGGCTGAGACCACCTTCCTGTGCTGGGAGCAGCATTAAGAAGCCACCATGGCAGGTGTTTTACACCTGGATGAACCTGAAGTGTCTTGGGCCTGACCAGGAGCAAACTCTCAGCTCATTGTGCTGCTGCCACCTGACCCCAACATGGGGAGACCCACACCCCAGCACTGCCTGCCCATTCTCTGCACCGCTCTTTTCTGTGCCCAGAGTCAGGCCATTTTCTCACCCCAGTGGGCCTGCATAGCCCAGGTCTGACTGACAACCTGCATCCTTATATTGTCCTTCGCCCTTGTGCCACCCCCTACTCTGGCTTCAGCCTACAACCCTGGTGCACCCCAATATTGGCGCTGCCCCCAACCCTTGCTCTGATCCCAGCATCATCCCATCTTTTTGTCCACAGTTGGCATTTTCGCGTTCTTCACACAGTGGCCCAAGTGCCTGAATCTGGCTTGCTTCACTTAAGATCACGTTGCCTATGACCCATGTCGCCACAGGTGAGATATCCTTGTTTTTAAGGCTGGGAGTCTTTCTTCCCATGTTTCCATGCTCCTATGATACTTAGGGTGGGTGTAGTGTGCTCCCATATCTGAGGTGCTGTGGGCTGTGGGGTGCAATGACCCTGGGGTGCTCTGTGCTTGGGGTGGTTTTTCCCTGGAGTCTCTGGTATGAAGTGCTTCAGACCTGAGTTGCTCCGTGTCTTGGGATGCTCCACACTTGGGGTGTTCTGGACAGGTGTTGGGTGGGAATCTCCAGTCCTGGGTTCTTCCCACTCTGAACCTCTTGTGAGAGGGAGGGGGATTCTGGGCAACACAGTGTCCTGACTCTTTAGTCATGTGCACAGAGCCTGACTGCCAGGTCAAAGGTTGCTTTGAGGCTTCATGCCTGAAGGCCTTAGCTGCTCTCCCCTGCGTCCATACCATCTCACAGGTCCGAGGGAGAAGACGCCCCTTCCACTGATGTCCTAGTCAATCATTGCTCTCAATGTCATGGGGCTTTTTCGGAGCCTTCAGTTCTGGACCCCATTTCCTGGGAATAGGTGGTATCTAGGCCTCTGTGGGAATCTGGAATATCGGGAGTGCCCAGGTCCTGGGCCTGATTTTTTTTTCTAGGCCTTATTTTGAAGGAGGCTTTTCTCTCGAGTAGCTTGTGCTGAGTCCTTTAGCGTCTGCACGGACTCTCAGGCCTTTGGCTGCCTTTCCACATGCTTGCTGTCCCTGCCTTGGGCAGCCCTCAGCTGACACAATTCTGTGCACAATTTATTTTCAATCTCAGACCTCTGTGGGTGAGGCCACCCAAGGAAGGCTTCTCCTGCTTTCTTCAGGATCTTCCAGGTCACCAAATGATGCTTGGCTCTGACCAAGTTAGAGTTGTCATGGGTGCTTTAGCAGAAAAAGCCCTGGGCATGCTTTCAGTGCCAGGAAATGTGTTAGAGAGGTTTCTCTCAGCTTTCTTTACAATTGTGAGCAACTTGAAACCATCTAGCATTTATTATAGAAGAATGATTACTACACTAACAAGCTAGGGCTCCCCTGGAGGTCTCGGGGTGAGTCTCAGGCTATCACCACTGAAACCTGAGTCCACCCTTGGGCAGGGTACAGTAGAACACTTCTTGCTGCCCCCTCAGAATCAATCTGTGTGTACTGCTCCAGACTCTGTCTCTGGAACCATCTTATTACCATAAATCAGGGCTTCATCCCATTTCTTCCATATAAAATATATAAAAATTAAGTATTGACCAGTTACAAACAGGCATTTGTGTGAATAGTCAGACAGGTCTTCTGTGTGTCAGATTCTCAGAATATCAAGTCACATAAAAGGTGTGAATTCCAGAGGCCTAACCCTGTGGATGCCCATAGATGGCAACTTTCCTCTCTGTCGTTTTAGGCATAAGGTGAAAATGAGATCTTTAAATCATCACAAATGGTCTTTACCCAGGTGCAAGAGAGTAACTTGACACTATTCTCTCTTCAGAGTGATCTGGATCATGGAGATGAAGAGAGGAGTCAGACCCTTATTGAGCAAGGTCTATCGAAACAATGAGGTGGGGGTGGTGTCTGGTAGCCAAGTTCCAAGCCCTGGGCTCGAGAGGAGGGTTTCAATGGCTGAATGAGAGTGCCTATTGGAGGGGCTGTGCTCCTTGGGGGAGAGGATATCAAGAAAGCAACTAAGGTGAGCCTCAGCTCTGCCCAGTTTGTTTTCAGATGGGCTTTGGAGCCCCCTAGGAATCCGCTGTCCTGTGAGCCGAGGGCTCAACCAGTGACCACCAGATTCAACCAGAGGACCCAAAGCACGTGTTGCCCCTTTCAGCTTGTGGCAGGAGTTGTCATGTTTCTGACCAATGGAGTGAATAGTGGGTCTGTATTTGTGGAGGACAGAGGAAAGGCAGGTGGCGGCATCAGAGTTGACTGTGGGTGTGGCCGTGGTGTGTATTGGCGCTCTGATCCACTGATGTGAAGCTCATCACAAGCTTTGCCTGAGCTAGTAAAAAATGGGGGTGGATGAAGAGATGAAGGTTCTTTATGGTGTGGGTTTTCATTGGGTGTCTTTTGCCTTTGGTTAACAAGGTGTAATTGAAAAAGCAACAGTAAAAAAAAAAAAAAGTTAAAAGTGCAGAAAAACAGACAAAGTTCTATATATGTCTTTGCTTGAGGTTTACCACTTAAGCCTGCAACAGTTTTCCTGCCAGCGGTCATTGCAGGCAGGTGCCCTGTGGGCCTCCACGCTGTGGACTGCAGGGGTCAGAGCGCCCTGGTGCGAGTCTGTAGTTTTCCACCCAGAGCAGTATCAAGGCTGGAGAACTGGTACAGATCTGAGCCCACTGGGGTTCCCAGTGAGGGGGAATGGGAGGAAGTGGACAGAGGGCAGATTGAGGAGGAGGGAGGGCAAGGACAGGCTCAAAGGGGGAAAGGGAGTAACCAGATACCAGGGATAGGGAAGGGAGGGGAGGAATGTCGGAGACCAGCTCCAACCTTTGGGGTGTCTCGAGGCAGCACAGGCAGGACCCTAAGATGGGAAGGCGTCGGCGACCAGATATTCCAAAAAGGGGGTGGGGGGAACAGACGCGAGGAAGACACAGGAGTCAGGATAGAGTGCAAGTCTTCCTGCTTTTCCTTCAGCAGGTCTTTATTTATACTGTGTACCAAGTAGTTAATTGTAATAATGCATAGGGTAAGTTAATGAGATATCTCCATAAAACATCCTCAAGGACAAGGGAAAAAGCATTCTTCTGTTTACAATTTATGGTATGCTAAAGTATATGTTTTTGTGACAGTTATCATATATACAGCTGTCTAGTTATCATCAAAGGAAGAGGGGTCTGGGAAAGGGTGAGCTTGTTAGCAAAAGGTTGTTAAGGGTCTTGGGATAGTAGTAAATTGTGTTAGCAGTATTATCAGTGATTGTTTAAGGAAGAGCTAATGGGCAATTTGAGGCTAGCAGAGAGCAGTTAGTGTTTGTTTTTAAAAGGAGCAAATTAAGAGAAAGTTGTACAGTTGTGTATCAAACAACACCCGTGTAGTCAAGGTTAAAATTTGTCCATGAGTCCTTATGCCCTGGGAGCCTTATCTGAAGTTTATTTTTTATTCAAAGAAACTAAGGAAGCTTCCCAGGAGTTTTTTTATGTCCTGGGGTCTTATTTCTCCTGGGGCTTGGCTTTTGTCTCAGGAGTCAGAGGAATTTCTCACCCTGGGGCAGCTTGCCTGAACCAGCAGCTGCCTTTTGCAGCTAAGTGAATCCAGTTGTAAACTGAATGTTGCTCAGAATATTTTGATATTATGTTTATTCAAAAAAGGGAGGTCATAACATAAATTAGCAGTGGACAGTCTGATTTTTCAGAGCTTATCCCGATCCACCCGGAATCTGTCAGACAATGGACGTTGCATAGCTTGTGTCAGAGGAAGAAGGGATGGGAAGAAGGCTCGGAGAGAGAAGGTGGCGTGCTCCCCTGAGGCACAGAAGGAGGAGGTTCTCGGACTGGGGTCACCTCTAACAGACCCCATATCCTTGTCCAGAGTGGCATAAGGAGAGCAGATGGTGCACCCATAAGGTAGTCTGAGACCTGCCTGCTCCCTAACTCTGGAGACCCAGACACAGGATAGACCCCAGTGATCCTCTCTGCACTCACGTCTCTTTGCAGTCTCCACATGGTGCAGTTGTCTGGATCGGTGTGACGTTTCGAGATGCATTTCACTTGGGCCTGTGGGTGTAGTGAGAATATGGGTCCAGAAGCCAGTCTCCCCCGGTCTCCCAGAATCTCGAAATGTGCATGCTCAGCAGCTTCCCTTCCCAAATTTCTTCGGGTGATAAGGAGATGTCGTCACTCACATCAGTGAAGTGGCATAGGTCGCCCAGATTTTGGTCGCACATCCAGTGACCCCTGCACCCAGCAGATGCCACACCTGGTTTCCAATCACTACTGAGCACACATGCATCTGCTCTTGGCCCAGGGAGGACCAGATTCTCCTGTGCAGCAGCAATTAGATCTGGCAGTGGGAGTAGCATGGTCCCAGGGAGGGAGGCCAAGGGTCAGTGTCCTGGCCTCCTGTGCCCTGTTTCTTGCAGGTGCTTGTCAGCACTGAGGGCATGGGGACCCAGGCCAGGCCACCTGCTGTGAAGGGGTAGGAGGATCCAGGGACATCTAAGTTTTTTCCAAGCTATAGTTATTGCCCACCCTTATCTGCCCAGCCAGTTACCCCTGTGAGACCCCACATCAGATCATGGTTCTTCATTTTGCACCAAGCCATATGCCACGACCTGAGAGCTGGGGTCAGTAGTGTCTCGCTGAGCAGGGTGAACAGCTCGTTGTCATGACAGGACATCGCCTGTTGGGCTGACCTCCACTTTTTCAGCCTTCACAAACTGGCCCTCTGGTTGTCCAACCAGATGCCAGGGCCAGCAGGCTTTCAGGGCCCTCTCCTGCTCGCTGCCCACTCCCTGCCATGGAGTGCGGCCTCTCCTCTCGGTCCTGTCCTTTTTAACTGCTGACAGGAATAACTCGACCTTGCTTTCCACAGGCCACATTGGAAAATAAAACTCTGTGCACCTCAGAGGCCTGGGGAGCTGGCTGGAGACTCTGTGGCCTGCGCTGGCCTGGAGTGATGGAGCTGCCTGCTGAGCCGCTGACTGTTGAGCCCGCACTTGATCTCTCCCCAGAATGGCCTCAGCGCCCAGAGATTGTTCCTTTGCTTTGCACTGAGAGAGAGTTCCCTTGTGAATACCTGTGACCCTGGAGCAAGAGTCTTCCATGGGGATATGAATCTCTGTCCTGGGAAATGGGCACAGTTGTTGGTGGACTGGTCTCTGTGGGGAGATCTGCTCTTCTCCTCATGAGCCTCTGGCAGGTGCAGGCATGTCCGGGGCTGAGCAGCTGCTTTGAAACCAAACACTGGCGAGTGGCACTTGCACAGAGGCAGACACATGTGACCCCAGGTGACTTCCTCACTTGCAACGGCCCAAGCTGACCACAGGAAAGCACAGGGGATTCCCCAGTCAGGCAGCAGCCACGTTAGGGAGGATCCCACCTGGCAGGTGAGGCCTCCAAGGCCCACTGAGTTCCAAGTATTTCTAAAGAAAAGGGGGGCACTCACTGAGTCCTTGACCTGCCGGGGTTGGGGGCAGCATATTGGCCAAGAGAGTGCAGGACACTCTGCCCTGGCTCAGAGCGATGAGCCTTTGATGCTGATGGAATGGGGGGGCGGGAGGCCAGGTGACCCAGGCAGCACCTCTATCAGTGAGAAGCTGTGCCTCGGGAGAGATGGGTGGGACAGTGGATCAGAGACTCCCCGACACTAGCATAAGGACCCTGGTAGTTGGTCCTGCCCTGAGGCTGAACATGGTACCTGGCACTTATGCTTCCAGTAGAGTTACCCCCAAGAAAGTTTGGGGGCAAAGGGAGGTCTTGGCACAGTGGGGATGCGGGGCCTGCCAGAGGACCAGAGGGCTGAGGCAGGGAGGGGAATGTCCTGCCCACTCTATTCCCCCTGCAGACCGTGGGGGCATCCAGATGGAAGGCCGAGTTCCATGGCTGTGGCTTTGGCTCAAGCCAGGCAGGAGCAAGAAAAGAACCACAGGCAAGAAATGTAAGGGGATAGGAAAGAGAAGGGGAGAAGCAGGTCCAAGAATATGGGCGAGGGGCGTGGAGCATGGCAGTCTGGATGTGCAGGGGCAGGGGCTGTTGGTGGAGAGAAAGCCAGTTCTGTCTGATGGTAAAATTTCACTTAGGCTCCTTTACAGGGGAGCCGCTCAGGTCAAGCCCTATCAGGCATGATGACGGGGGGGGGTGGGGAAGGAGGGGAGTCATGTATGATTCTGACTCCACCCTGCCAAGGCTGGGGTGTGACTGCAGGCAGGGAGCTGTCCTTGGTGTCAGTGTCTATGCACATATGAAACAGGTGACTGGCCCTGTGCCAGTTCCGGGCCAGATGGATATTTGTCTGCAGAGGGCAAGGGGGACCGCCTGTTTCTGTTATTGGCCCAGAATTCCACAGCGGTGGTGAGGACTAGGCAGCCTTCAGCAGGGTGGGCTTTCAGGCTGTGGATGAGTATTTTCTGCCAAGGACCATTGACCACTCTGATCTGGGCCCTAGCCCCTCCTGATCCCGGACGGGCCTGTGTCCTCCTGCTCCAGAGAAGCCCTGGACAACCAGCAGTGCAGACTCTCAGCTGTGTGTTCCAGCTGCCTCGCAGGATACCTTGGCCAGTTTGGTGCACTTACCGCTAGGCTTGAGTCACCCTCGTATCTGCCTTTGTGGAAATTCATATCAGTGGTAAGTTAATGGTGGGAATCATCCTCCTTGTTTCACCTCAAGACTGGGCCCAGGAATCCAGACTCACCCTGCTTGAATGGCTCCAGGTGTCTGGTGTCCCTTGTGCCCCACACTCGCACCTGCATAGTACAGACCATCCTGCAGATCCGGTGGCAGGGCCAGTTGAGCCAGCCAGATGGTTTCCTGGCTGGAGGAGGACCCCTTCAGGACAACGGTATGTCCAGCTAAAAGCAAGGGTCAACTCCCTCCCAGTAACATCTCGTGGTGCTTGGATCTGTCCAGGAGCCAGCACCCTTGTGTGTGTCAGTTTCCGGTGCCCCAGTCCCACCAGGCAAAGCCTCAGAGTCCCCAACTTACTGCTTCAGGGTGGGGAACAGTCTTAGCCCCGCCTTCTTGAACACTGTCAGTTGTCAGTTTCCTTCAAGATCAGAGCCAGAAAGTGCCCACTTAGAAGTCAGCTGGGCAGACACACATCCAGCTGATCTACTGACATACCCTGCACCTCCTTGCTTCTAACCCTAACCCTAACCCTTCAGGAAATGGGCTCTCACAGGCTCCCTGTGAAGGATTCCTGGGCTGGCCTTCCCTGAACCTGGCTAATATTGAGCCCCTTGCCCCTTCGCCTTCAGGTGAAATCGGCTCCACTGCACAGGCTGAGGCTCAGAATAAGGCAGTCGCCTGTATCGCCTTCCTAGAGACCTGCACATGCTCCAGTCAGCTGCCTCCGAGGCCAGTGCCTGACCTAAAACTCTGACGGGCAGGGCACCTTCCCCAACAACATTCTGGTCCTATGCCCCAAAGGTGATTGGTATAGTGGCCAAGGGGACTAGAATCGCAGTGTCCAGTGTCAGCTCAGGGCTGTCTCCACCAGGCTTCCACCACACTCACTGACCGCATCCGGTGCTCGCAAGTATCCCAAGTGCTCACTACTGTGGCCCCAGCCCAGGATCTGTGCGCTGCTGATGTGTCTTTTCCGGCACCAGGACAGCTCACTTGGTGTGATGCCCCACTCGAGTTGTGAAAGGTTTGCCCCTTGAGAACTGAAGACATGCAGGAAGTGGAGTGCACAGTGACAGAAGTGCTTAAAGACTTAAAAAGAGTCAAGTTCAATGACTATTCCTTTGACAGATGAAGGTTTCTGCTGTACGTGGTGCTGGAGAGGAGGAAGCAAGCTGTCAGAGGAGCTGGCATTCAGAGGTGGAGGGCAGGACTTTGTGAGTAGACGCGGAAATGTGTAAATTTTCTGTAGCTATAGTTTGGTAAAATATTGGAAAGTGTATAAAGTGTCTAGAAAATGCATTTTAGTTGGTTAAAGTAATCGCAGATTTAAATGAAGCACAAACTCCCAAAGAACACGTTCAATTTACAAGTTGAGGAGTGTGAACCCAACTTACAAGAGTCTGCACCATGGGTGTGAGGAACCACAGTGTCTCCTCCAGGGTTATGAGGAGAGGAGGCTACAGCAAGAATGCTGATACCCCATCCCATCCCAAAAGACACTGATGATTTGGGAAGATGGATAAAGGCATCCTGGGGCCCTTGGTAGAACTGCCAGGCTTTCAAAGCTGGAGCAGGGAACCAGGAATGCAGGCCGAACAGCCTGGGGGTCACAAGCCTTTCAGTCACCCCGATGACCTCCGTATTCTCTCTCTGACCTTCTCAATTTCCCTCTCAGGCTCCTGCTCAGTGAAGTGCCAGCAAGCACAGGGCACATCCTCTGTTATTTCAGGCAGACAGATACAGGAGAGTGCTGAGACCTCAGTGGCTTCCCAGGCTATGAACGGTCTATCGACTCCATTTGAAGTGAGACAACCTGGTAGGTGCAGAGCAGGCAGGAGCCAGTGGACCAGGAGGCTGGTGGCTGCCCAGCTCCCAGTCGGTCTTTACCCTCTTTTCTCTCTGCTGCTACTTCTGGTCACTCTGCTGACCCCACCAGTCTCCGCTGCATTCCGCCACCAGGTGCTCTGTGCCCCCTCATATGCCCATTTTCTCAGCTCTGATGTGCCAACTCATGCACGCCCAACCATGCTCCAGTGGCCCCCAGATGTTGCCCATGGGATCAGTAATCTCATTGAGTTTGTTCTGTTTGCCTATTAACCATGCCATTCTAGGTCAGTAGGCACAGCTGATGCAGGTTGGCAGTCAGGGCCGTGAGAGTAGTGAGTCAGGCACTGTGTTTGGCCATTGTTCTCCCAAGTGTACTAAAGTCCAAAATGACCAGGTGCTCCTGACGCAGGGTGACGCCATACATGCCAAGTTTAAGCTTACCCTGCGTACACTACCCAGCACATAGATGGCTGTGAATATAATTGGAATGTCACAGCAGGTCATCTACATGTTTCTGGAGTGCAAGGTGCACAGTCTGAAGGTGCTCAGCAACCCACATATTGTCCAGCTGATCACAGTCCTGAACATAAAGGACAAACTGATATTTTTGTAATCATTAGAGGAATCTCCAAACTGTTTCCCATAGGTGCTGGGTCCTTTTATATTACCATGCGGTGGCTCACGTTGTGGGCATATTCCTTTATCTCATAGCATTCAACGTGCAAAACCCTTCTTTTCCTTATTTGAGTACTGTTATGTGGCTGTCACAGTAGATTGATGACATGTTGCCTGCTGTCCTCAAACTGAATCCAGCACTGCACCAGAGTCATCGCATGGATATGCCCAGAGAGGGAGAAGGTCCTGGTGTTAACACCGCATAGTGTCTCCACTCCCACAGGCAAGTGAGTATTGGCTAAATAGTAGTGTGGCAAAAAGTTTCTTCAAGTATCCGGTGGAGACTTAAAAAGTAAGCAAAACCAGCCTGTGCTGCCTCATAATTAGGGTTCCATGAGCTTCTGACGTCCCTGTTTGTCTCAAAATGAAAATGCTTCACAGGTACAGAGGCCTGCAGTCTACCCAGGAAAAGAGAGTCTAAGAACACTATCTCCTCCTTCTCCACCCTCTGGCTGGGCCTAGGTCACTCCTCCGTCCTCAAGTGACAAACTGTGGAAGCCTCCTTGCAAGACCCCCCAGCACCCCGATAATTCAAGCTCACTCCCATCTTACCAAATCTGCCAGCTTGGCAAACAAACCACTTCATAAAGGGCTGCCAGCCTAGCTGTCAGCTTTGGCTTTTCCCACACCCTTCCAGTCACTTCATGTTTTATTCAACACAAATCACATTGTTAGCCCTCCTCCAGGATGCCACCAGGTGTGAAATCATGAAAACAGTCTAGCTTGGTTTCTGGCCCTAATTCTCCCCTGCTGAATCTGCCCACAGAGTTTGTAAAACCCTTGAAATAAATCAAGGCCACTTGTTCATTTTTGGTCCCCTGAACATTATAAATCTGTCTCATTTCTTAGCTAAACAATGAGGTTTGAATTGAGTATATTGGTAGGTGGATGCTTCTCTCGTCAATAACTTTTTTTTTTTCCTTTCCAGAAGTGAACCTTCTCAGTCTGTTATCATTGGACTCACTTGTGTGTGCCTGAGCTTCGCCAACCCGCAGTCAGTCAGACCTCCTCTTCCTTGCTGTGTGGGGTGACGAGTACAGGGCCATCTACAAGTTCAGTGAGCTGTAAGCATCCTCACTCGCTTACTTTGATTCCTTTAATATTCTTCATTGCAGTCTTCAAGACATTTGGACATCTTGTGTTTGAGTTCAGGGGACTGATATATTTTGAATGCATGTTATTTATTGTCTCTGTGGTTTATTATTCTGTCAGTCTGTAGTTTTCTTTTCATTGTCCTATGTCAAAATTAAATGTGTTTTTTTGACATCCACCTTTTTTCACTTGTTCTTTTGTGGATTGTGATTTTGGTTGCACTAAGCAATCTCATTTTACATCAAGTAAATAGAGTTTTTTTTTCTGTTTTCTAACAAAATATTTGTATTTTTAGTTACATTTGATTCTACTCCATTGTGAGTTAATATTTTTATATACTGCAATTTCTTGATCAAATTTGATGTTGCCTATTGTAAGGAAGAATAGTTTATTAGATTCTTTTACCTACCAAACAAAATACAGTCCTTCACCTTGAAAATGTTTCCATTACCTTTTCCACCTGTCTGCCTACCTTTGAATGTGCCATCCATCTGTAACAATGTATCAGTTGTGTGACTGGGGACCATCAGTATGGAGGGGCCAGGAGGTCACTAATACTCAGTCTTTGTCTCCCCTCTGCCTGTCTGCTTGTGTAGCAGGGCTGGGTTCAGCCTGTCAGACACATCTCGGGCTCCAAGGTTCTTTGTCCATTTGCCTAAATCAACAGGAACCTGACAGGCCTTGCGTGGCTGAAACAGACTCATATATTTCTAATTGAGAATAACTTGCTGAAAAAGCTGATCTCCCCTGTCACTGAACTATACTTACACATTCTT
>NW_004567165.1:437390-438497 GCF_000260355.1 Condylura cristata
GAAGGAGACACCGATAGACTGCATATCATGTTACTTTAAAAGAGCTTTCAGGATGATGATGGTATTAAATGTTCCTAGGAGTTTGTTCACTATGTGAAATTGATTGGGTAAATTTTGGTTGGTTAAGATTTATTTTCATTTATTGATGCATACAAGAATAGGGGTGTAAGCCAGAGGTGTGGTGGTGAACAGAATCCCCAGAGATGGAGTAGGGAGCATAGCATGCATAGCGCTGAACTCCCCTGCTGAGAGAAGCAGAGAGGAGAGACAGGAGAGGTCTGCTGACCTCTCCTGTGAGCCCTATGGGTCACCTCCCTCAGTCACCTCCCTGAGACGGAACTCTGTCTACAGCTTGATAGCACTTTTGACTTTAACCCTCTCAACACAAGAAAACCTGCTGGTGGGGTCAATTTTGTCATGGGAGTTTGTCCAGGATCTCAAGTTCCTTCTGATCAAAAGGTTTTGTAGAGTGTCAAGAGCCACCCTGGCCACGCAGACCAGTTTACACAAACATCTTTCCGGCTGCTGAGGTCTCATCTAAACCATGCTGGAAGGAAGCCGCTGACCATTTTCTCAGCCCAGCATTGTTGGAATGGATCATAAAGTACTTGTTGCCAAGCCCACGTCTGAGCTCAGAAACTTCAAAAATAAGACAATCTTCATTCACAAAAAAAAAACCTGTTCATTTATCAACTGAACACGAGCATCAACCACAGCCCAAAATCCCAGCCCCCCTGCACCTTCTTTCCATCCTCCCTCGCTGCCAACACAAGATACAGACAATTTCCCTTGAGGAAACCTTCATGCTTCTCACCTGGGTCTGAGGCTCAGGTGTCCCTCTTGCTCTAGCTCCCCAGAAGGCCAGTTCTCATACCTCAGGATGCTTGGCTTCGACATGTCACAAAGTGCTGACCTGGTCCTCCAAGTGCCTCTGAGAGGCACGTGGAGTCCAGGTTGTTGTGATCCAGCATGGACTATCGTTTGAAACAGAGGTCATTTATATCATCCTTTTTCCACTTTGACCTATTGGATTGTAAAATTCTGTGTCCTCTCACTCACACAAGCCTCATGCCATGACTGAGCTCAAACAGGCTATTATTCAAACTC
>NW_004567165.1:443283-443720 GCF_000260355.1 Condylura cristata
TAGATCTCCTGTTCTGCTCTCCATTCTGTCTCTGGTGAAGACTCTCACCACCCCTGTACCTCTGTCCTGTACCCCAGTTCTGTATGCATAGATAAATCTTTTAAAATATTAAAAATAAAAAATGAGTAAAAATGTATTTTAATATTAAAGTCATAATGTTCTAATTTGAAAATCTTTGCTAAATACAAGACTAAATTTGTTAGACTTTTTTCTTAATTTAAGAATTATGTTAGTAAATTAGCATATTTTAAATGTACTGCTTAAAAATAGCACAAATTATAGACAACATTTTTGAAGGGTTAAAATATTAAATGTAGTGATATCATTTATTTTTAAAATCATCCATAAAGTCTAATGATTTTGTCTACGTCCCACGTGTTTCCACATAACACCACATAGTGTGGTATATACTGTATAACATGCACTTACACCCTACA
>NW_004567165.1:445826-453076 GCF_000260355.1 Condylura cristata
TATATATCATCATCATCATCATCATCCTCTGGGTTTTCCTTTTGCTTTTTTCCAATTATTTTCTAATGAACAGTTTTATATGTAAATCTATATTGGAACATATTTCCACATGTAATATCCCCAAAACAGATTTATTTGCTGTTTAAAATTAACTAAACATTTAAAATTTAAAATTCTCTGTGGAGGGGTGGGCTGAATTTATTTGTCAGGAGTGAAGAAGACTCAGTACATATTTCTTCTTGTCCTTGCCAATATTCTATGTGGCTGCCATCAACATATTTGATAGCGAATTTCTGCCTTCAACCTCTCCCACATCCCTTTAGCTCTGTCCTCTGTGCTTAGCCTGCCTACTCCTATTCCCTTCAGCACTGCCCTTATTCACAGCTTTTGTACTTGACGCTTCTCTGGCTCCTGCCATGTCCTGTCTTCACTGGACAGAGCCAAATGCCCTTCCCTTCCACTTTCATTTCTCAGAGCCTTTGCTGCATTACTCCTACTCGCCACTGAGCGGCGGCCCCTCCGGTTTTCTGCACTGTGTTTATCAAGGTCCCTTCAGTTCCCCTTCCACTCGCAGTCACTTCTCATCACGTCTTCACATTTCAGTCACATGTGACCCTTTTGTGTGCTCTCATTTTTTTTTTTATTTGTCTGAGGCTCATGTGCCAGGCCAAACACCCTTTGGCGCTGGTGGTCTTATTCAACCTCTCCCTTTACCTCACCCCTGCACACCTACATGCTGTGTGCTTTTGCAGAATCAGTTATCTGAGCCACGAAACAACTTGCCGTGTTCTACCTGCTTCTCCCCTTTGCACAGGAGCCCTGCTTCCTCCCATCACTTCCCTGTCCTCTCACTCCTGGGCTTCAAATTAAAGAACTTACCACCTGGGGCCATAAGGCTGCAGAGGCTTCCGTACCAAAACAAGTGCCTGGAAAATGGACAGTGCCGCTGTGTGGACTGGGGTAGTATTGTGGGAAAATAGCATTCCCAAAAATACCAGGTAAACTGGAATTGAGTGGACGGTGAGCTGGACTAGCTAGAAAAGGTTCCGCCCACTTCTGACTAAAATTTTGATAGCGGAGGGCCCTCCCTCGTGGTGCAACGGGTTAAAGCACCGCACTGAGAAGCTAAAGCCACTTCAGCCTGATTTCCATCCCAGCCTGCCCCGGAGGAGCTCCACCTGGCGTGGCAGACCTCTCCTGAACCGCCCGCTGCAGCTGTCCCCAGTGTATTTCCTCGATCTGCCTGTTCTGCACTCAGCTCTGTCTATGGTGAATCCTCTCACCCTCCGCATCTCAGGCATATACCCCGGTTCTGTATAAATAAATCTTTAAAAAAAAAAATAATAATAATAGCGGAAATAGGCGGGGCTAGGGGCAGAGGGTAAGAAGGGGCACCAGGATCAATACTAGGGCTCAAAGAAAGGAGATCGCGGCCGTATGGACTAGGGTGACATCGTGGGAAAAAGCCATCAGAATAAAACATGAAACCGGAAGTGGACAGTGGGCAGGACTAGCTGGAAAAGTTCTGTCCACATCTGATGATAATTTGAATAGCAGAAATAGGAAGGGCTAGCAGCGAAGACGAAAGAGCATCCCAAGGGCAAAATTTAGGATCTGAAGAAACAAGAGTGCCGCCATGTGGACCGGGTTGGTATCGTGGGAAATAGTGTTAAAGGGGAATAAACTGAAAACGTGAGCACAGTGGGCGGGACTAGCAGACCAGAAGGCCTTGGTCTTCTAGTCTGCTTGAAGACTTCTTGTCTATCTTTTAAATGGCCGGGTTACTCAGGGTCAGTGGCAGAGAAGGAACAACTCTTGGGAAAGAGTTGGCATGTAAAATGCAGAACGTTCCTTTGTGGCCTGGGGTGGTATTCTGGGAAATAATTCTTTCAAAATGTTATGGGGTGGAACATGTTACTGGATGGGAGGAGGAGGGTGGGGTGATAGGTGGCAAAGGAGGGACTTGTGGTCCTTAACAAGGGCCTGTTGATTGCTGCCTCAGACCCATGGTGGTGGCAGAAATTACGTCCAGGATCTAGTGGACAGGGAAGTGATGGCAGAAGCAGAGTTCTGAGGTCAAAGGAGAACCAGGAGGAATGGAGCAAATGTGCCTGGTTGCTAAGGAACTGATGGCCTAGAAGTATAGCATTAAGAAACTGCACAGGGTGGAGGGAAAGGGAAGAACTGCAGGAGGACAGTGGCGCAAATTGGCGGCAAGGCAGGAGCACAAATCCCAGAGGTTTAAAAAAGGGACCGAGAATGAGGGAAAGGGTTGCTGGTGAGTGAATGGGGAACTGAAGGGACCTTGAGAAACACCATGCAGGAAACCAAAGAGTAGCTGCCTAGTGGCAAATAGGTGCAATGCAGCAAAAGCTCTGAGAAATGAAAAAAAAAAAAAATGTGAGAGACAAGCACAGGTTGGCTGAAGCCCAGTGAAGACAGGGAAGGGTGGGGACCCAGAGATGAGTCAAGTGACAAAGGCTGCGAATAAAGGCAGTGTCAAAGGGGAATGAGGCGGGGCCAGGCAGAGAGGACAGTGAAAGTAATGTGGGTGGTGGATGGGGCCCAGAAGTTGTGTCAAAGGCATCACAACTCTTCTTCCTTCCTGACAAATTCAGACCACCCTTCTACAGAGAACTTTGGATTTTAAATATATAGTTAATTTTAAGCAAACTAATTATATTTTTGGCAAATGTAAAAAACTTCAAATATAGATTTATGTTTAAAACTGTTCACCTGCACTTTCTGTATAGTAGCAAATAATTGGGGAAAAGCAAAAGGAAAACCCCAGAGGATGACAAATCTACAGTATACACATCAATGTAATGTAGCAGTTAAATACAAAATTCCTGAAGAGTATTTATGACCGGGGAAGTATTTATGTTACGATGTTAAATGAAGAAAAGCAGAAATTTCCTCCATAGGAGTATTAATGAAATATACTCTTTAATCATTATGTGTATGTGGACTAATATGGGAACATTATTACTTTGCACCAAGTGGTTTAGACAGCAGTGAAAACAAGCTGGCTCTAGCTGCATAAAAAATATGGCTTCATCTAGCCCACATATTGGTGAAAGAGTCAAGATATAAAAACAATTTAATGCATTCAAATTTGAACTACCAGGAAAAAATAAATCATGTTTTAATTAAATATTTAGTGACACATACTTAGGTGATAAATTATGAAAAGCAAGGAAACATATTTTAATGAAAGCCACACTGATATTTACTTGTGCAAGATGATTTTGATGAAATGTGATTTCTATTTCTTGACCCAGTTACTGAGATTTCATTCTGCAGTTCTCAAACTACAGGTACACTGCCTACCCCCATACACAAGTATAATGTTTCACAATAAAAAATAAAAATGGAAAACACAAGGAATAAAGTAAGCTAACTCATAAAACTACTTACTTTTGATGAAATGCGATAGCTGACTACTATTCTTACATTTTACTCTATTTTTCAAATTTCCTTAATGTACAAATCCCATTTCATTATCACAACCAGTTAAGTAAAGCTGATGAAATAACCCGTCACTGCTGAAAGCACTTCCCTGCTCCTCAGCAGGTGCAAAGTAACTGGTATAAATGCTTAAAGTCTTAAGAGTTCACTGCAGTTATAGAAAAACATCTAAGGATGAACAAACACAATACAGGCTTGGACGCTCCCGAGTCTCCACACAATGTAGCCCCACAGCTGCTGCAGGCCCCAGACCTCTGCATCTCATGCTCCCCTCAGCAGTGTGTTTCAGTCACTCTACCTGTTTGTTCTCTCTCTTCTCTCTTTCTGACCTGAATGTGTGCTCCTACTAGGTTTTAAACCCAAATAAGTGTGTTTCAGTCACTCTACCTGTTTGTTCTCTCTCTTCTCTCTTTCTGACCTGAACGTGTGCTCCTACTAGGTTTTAAACCCAAATAAATGTGTTTTGCCTTTTCTAAAGTTTGGATACTTATTCTGTCTAATTCACAGTTTTACACAGATTCATCCAGATGGTGGTTGGGTGGGGGGCAGACAGTAAAAAGAAGACACACTGCAGAGTCTGGGCCCTTTCAGCTTCCACACATCCGAGTTCTCTAAGTTGTACATACCTATGGGAAGAACAAGACAAAATTATGAATGGAGCCATGATACTGTACAATGTAAAGACATTCCTGTGACTATTTAACTGCTCTTAGAAAAAGAAGGAAAAAATAAAGTAACGGGATATTACACAGAAATTCCTGTGTTCCAAGGCAACTTGTCACACATCAGCCACATCGACAGTCCCCTGCCTTGTCCTGGCAAACACCAAGCTTCGTTTTCCTATCCTCCTGGAGCTCAAATCCTGGTTCATCTCAACAGAGTTTGAATGTGGCATTCGACCACTCATTTACACTTCAGTGGAGTCCCACAGTGGTCTTAGTCCTGGGCGAGCTCGCTAACCGCTGGAGTCAGAAGCATCATAACTTAAGATCAGGGCCAAGACTCAAGTAAGAAAAAAAGATAGCAGAAAACACTCAGTTACTAAGATTTCATTCTGCAATTCTCAAACTACAGGTGCACTGCCTACACCCACACACAAGTGTAAAGCTTCTTAATAAAAAATTTGGAAAACACAAGGAAGACAGTAAGCTAACTACTTACTTTTGATGAAATGTGATAACTGACTACCGTTCTTACATTTTACTCTACTTTTCAAATTTTCCTTAATGTACAAATCCCATTTCGTTATCACATGGTAAATCACATGGCAAATATTTCACTCTCCCTCAATTTATGTCAGCCACCAGCGGAGAATGTCACTGACACACTAAGGACACCTTCGCCATGCATATCCCACGGGCCCCACACTGTTCATCGCATGGTGAATTTCAGCGTAGCAATGACTAAGGTTGTTCTAGTCTAAAGAGGAAACAACCTTTAAAGCCTAATTGCTTACAAACCAAGTAAAATTTACACCATGACAGCTTCCCCATGCAGAACTGTGGAGACACATGAGCCTTCTGCATTGAGCTAAGGATGTTTAGGTGGCCTCTGTTTTTGGGAAACAGGGGTAACTTCCTCCATTTCCATTTGGAGCTCCAGAGTTGCCTGCAAAGGCAGACCTCAGGGTCGATGTCACCACCCACAGATCTCCATCCTTGGGTCAAAGGAAAACAATTCTCAGGGCGGGAATCTGGGGTGAAGCTGCTGCCCTGGGGCCAAGCGGGGAGGAGCCTCCTCCACTCTGACATGGGGTCCTCCTCCTGCCTGGTGAGGGCTAGGGGAGCCCAAAGTGAGGGACAGGTGAGAAAGATTTTCCTGCATGAGGCTGACTGTGGAGGGAGGGCTGGATGCAGAATATTGGGGTCTTTAGGGTTCATTTATGTGTGTGAAGGAACACAGGGGCTAGTTTCATTCCTGGGCAGCCCACTGGGGCAGAACCTGTGCTGAGATTACATCCCCTGGAAAGACATGGGCACATGCAAGTCTGGTCACTGCTGTCCATTGAATATTCTGCATAGAAAAATCAGCAAGAACCAGGAGTCTCACTCCCTGACAGAGGTGACAGCTACCTGACAAGGGCCTTGCCATCTGGAACATGGGTTTGCAGAGCTGCTCTGGTGTTTCCCCTCCAGTGGGGAGAGTCCTGCTAAATCTGTGCCCCCTGTCTACTGTGATAAGGAAAGGCAAGAGAGGAGCTGATGGGTAGAAGCCGAGACTACTGTCTGAGCCAAAACACAAGGGCTGTAGGGCCTGGCAGACCCAGGCAGGGACCTGGCTTTCCCTCTGGTCCCAAGCCTCAGTTTCCTATCTCTCAGAGGTCTGACGGGGCACTCACCAGTTATTTTCCACTGGCCACTAGCTGCTAGAAGTTGAGGATTACAGGTGAACCGACAGCTGTGAGGAAGAGACTGGAAGTTGAGATGCCACAGTCTTCCATGTGAGTGAGGGACACCCAGTACTCACCTTGCAGGGGGGCTAGGTGGTCTGGCAGGACTCCTTAGAAAGGTGTGAATCTGAGGACTGGCCCTCGGAAAAGAATCAGCTCAGTGACCAGGGGGAGAAAAAGAGCGCCAGCATGTCAGAGAGAATTTAATATTTCACTTGCTTGAAATATAGGTGTGTGTTTTAGCATAAATTATACCCGGCAGGTATTAACATAATGAGGCTGCTAGACCTGCAAATATTTATTTTTCACTCAATTTGTTGAAAACATCCTGGGTTTCTTCCAGTGTTGCCATTGAGGGCAGTAAAAGACATCATTACATCAATGTGTTCTTATGATGGATTACTGAAAAGATAGTTTAGGCCAACAATAAATCCAGAAATCTCATTGTGCGGAGATTAATAAAATTCCATTTTAAACAGCAATGCTGAATTAATATGAGGGAAGAAAACACTGCAAAGTGTACTGTAAGACTCAGTGTCGGAAAGATACACAGGATGAGAGAAAAATATCTGCATGCTTGAAACGGCGATGGTAATCAAGGTTTTCCTCGGTTCTGCTTATCTTGCAGAACTGCAGGATGGGTTTGCAACAATGGGGCAACAAAGGAAAATAAGCCAGTCTCTCCTAGGTGGACGGGTTTGATTTCATAGTGCAGGTCAAGGAGATTGTTAGCTGTCCTCGATGTGACATTACATTAATTCTTTCTCAAAGGCTGGTGGTGCAGGTTTTGGCTTCTGTGCCCTCAGGTAGCTGGTCCCAGTAGGTAGTTTAGCACCATTATAAATCTTATGAGTCTGCCTGTCAGGCCCTACAAAGGACTTTTACAACTAAACACAATGAAAATTAAAAATGGACAAAGGACTTGAAGAGATTCTTCTCCAAAGGGCACTTACAAACAGTCAACAGTCATCAGAAAAGACTTTTGACACCCATAGTTATAATGGAAATACAAAGTAAAACCAATCACAACCAACTTTATATTAATAAATATATATACAAATATTATAATTAGTAAATAAAATTACAAATGTTGGCAAATATGCTTGTGGAAATGTAAAAAGATGCAGTCAAGGCTTAAAATCATCCTCATGGAGGACTCTCACCCTTATCATTCCCTGATGTCCTTTCCCTGCACGAGTGATGTTCTCATCACTCAGTGTGCCTTGACCACATGACAGGCTGCAGGGCACAGCAACAAAAGCCCTAAAGCTCCTGACAGGGGAGCAAACAGGAGAGCAAACTGGAGAATGGCCCACACAGCCCTGGGCTTGCAGCCAGCATCCAGCCAGGAGGGCTAAAGCGAAGGAGGGCCTCACACACACACACACACACA
>NW_004567165.1:453856-454401 GCF_000260355.1 Condylura cristata
CCTGTCAAACACACACTCACCTCCCCCACACAAGGAGAGGCCTTGGCCAGCACAGGACATGGACACACACATACATACACACACAACCAAAACCCGCACTAGGAGAGGCATTGGACAGCATAGGGCCTGGATATACACACAAACACATACATATACAACACACATGCACAATGATGCACAATGAGAGGCCTTGGCCAGCTCAGGGCCTGCCATTCACACACACACACACACACACACACCACCCCCGTAAAAGGAGAGGCCTTAACCATCACAGTGCCTGGACACACACACACAAACACATACACCCAAGACCCGAACAAGGAGAGGAGTTGCCAGCACTGGGTCTTGACACATACACACACATACACACACAATCCACCCTTGCACAAGGAGAGGGTGTAGCCAGTACAGGGCCTGGACACACACATACACACATACCCAAGCCCCACAAAAAGTGGCCTTTGCAAACACAGGGCCTATACATACACACAAATATACACAGAGATGCACACCCCACCCATGCACAAGCAGAGGCCTTGGCCAGC
>NW_004567165.1:454987-459571 GCF_000260355.1 Condylura cristata
CACAAGGAGTGGCCATGGCCAGCACAGGGCCTGGATTCAAACACAAACATATATGCAAACACACACACAAACACACAGAAACCCCTGCACAGGAAAGGCCGTGGACAGCACAGGGCCTGGAGACACACACACACTCAAACACAAACCACTGCCACAAAACAAAAGGAGAGGCCTTGGCCAGCTCAGGGCCTGAGCACACACACACACACACACACACACACACCACCCATACACAAGGCGAAGGCTTGACTAGCACGTGGCCTGGACACACAAACATACACAAACACACCCCACCCTGCACAAGGAGAGGCCCTGGCAGCAAAGGGCCTGGACAAACACACACAAAGACACAACACATACACATACACAAACATACACAACCCCCACACAAGGAGAGACCTTGCCAGCACAGGTCTGGACTCACACACATACACATACAAAAGCACACACACATATGTACCCCACACAAGGACAGGCCTTGGCAAATACAGGGCCTGGAAACACACACAAACCCTACCCCTGCACAAAGAGAGGCCATGGCAAGCACAGGGCCTGGACACACCCACACCCACACACAACCCCTGCACAAACACACACAAGCACACAACCCACCCCAGCACAAGGAGAGCCCATGGTCAGTACAATGCCTGAATACACACACACACACACACACACACACACCCCACACAAAGAGGTCTTTGCAAGCACAGGGCCTGGAAACACACAAACACACACACACAGTCACACACCCTACCCAGGCACAAGGAGAGGCCTTTGCCAGCATAATGCATGGCCATTCACACACACACCAACCCCATACCCTCAAAAGGAGAGGCCTTTTTGCCAGCACAGGGCCTGGCCATTCAAACATACACACACACACACACACACACACACACACACACCACCCCCACACAAGGAGAGTTCGTGGACAGCAGGGTGTCTGGACACACACACAAACACACACTCACTCACAAAGACACACACAACCCCCACACAAGAATAGGCCTTGGTCAGCCAGCACAGGGCCTGGCCACACACACACACACACACACACAACTCCCTCGCACAAGGAGAGGACTTTGCCAGCACAGGATCTGGACACACACACACACACACACAAACACCACCACCCCCACAGCCTGGCCATTGATACACACACACACTCACTCACACTCTCACACACGCACACACCACCACCCCACTCAACCCCCACCACCCAGCCCATCCCACAGTACCTTGCAGTGGGAGAGGCGCCGGGGCGGTCTACTTCTTTCCATGTCCCTGTTGCAGGCTCTAGGACACATGTTATCCTCAGCCCCCCGGCGCCTGCACAGGACCCCCGGCGCCTGCACAGGACCCCCAGCGCCTGCACAGCACCCCTGGAGCCTGCGCAGGACCCTCGGCGCCTGCGCGGGGGTTCTGCGCACCTTCTGCAAGAGGCCAGGCTCCGCAGGCTACTGGCACATGTGGCTGAGGCAAGATAGCTTGGCCTGGGCCGCACCTGCTGCTGCCCGGGGCCTCCGCTGCTGCTCCCAGCCGGCTGGTGCCTGGCGCCCCTAGCACAGATAAGGGCAGCCAGGATGGGAACACCTGCTGTGGAGACCCGAGAGCACAAGCCCCTCCCAGAGGCTTGGGAAATAGGCCCCGGACGCCAGGGAGTGCAGGGTCCAGCCTGCTTGTGCTACCTGGGTGCTGCGGCCTTAGGTGCTGACCTGAGGCCCCTGATCAGGTGGATGGGGGCTGCGGTCCGCCCTGCTGTCTGCTTGAAGCGCAGCCCACAGGCCAGCCCTCACAGCTCTCAGTGGCCTGCCCATGGGGCGCCAAGCGGGGGAGGGTCAGCAGAAGGTGCAGGGGCCTCCCTGGGCTGGACCTGCTCTGGGCTCATGAACGAGCTGGCAAGGTGGGGGCTGAGAGGCGCCCCCCCACGGCCCCGCCCCCCACCCACCCACAACCCCTTCATCCAGCTCCCTGCCAGATGGCGTAGGGTGACGGACAACCCGGGCAGTGCGTGTGCCACGCGGGATTGCCTGTGCATACCCAGTGCTCTCCGCAGCCAGGGCTGGGCAGTGACCTGAGCGCCCCTCTTGCCTGCTCCCAGCAGGCACCCATCAACGACGACCTCTGCGGCCTGGACATGAACCAACCGCTGGGCGGCTCCACGCTGGTTGAGGGGCTGCTGCTGTTCGCCACCAGCCTCGACCGCATGACCGCCGTAGCCGCCTACATCTACAATGGGACAGCGTGGTCTTCGTGGGCACTAGGAGCGGCCAGCTGAAGAAGGTGTGTGCCGAGCGTCTGCTACAGTGGGGGCTTCTCTGGGGTCCTGGGGCGTGGGGGCCTGGGGCGAGGTCCGTGGGCGTGGGGGACGGAGTCTCTGTCTAGGGACGCAGGGGTCTGAGGCAAAGTCTGGGGTTGAGGGGGCCCGAGGCCTTGCCGGGACACAAGAGTCTGGGGCCCATGTCTGGGGGCGCTGGTGTCTAAGGTCAGTCCAGGGGCGCAGCATGGGCATGGAGGCTCAGTCCGGGGGTTTGGGTGTCTGAGGCTGGGTTTGGGGCGTGGGGGACAGAGGCTCAGTCCCCGGGTGTGGGGGTGCCAGGGGCAAAGGCTCAGTCTGTGGGCTGGGGGGCAGAGGGTCAGTCCAGGGTCTCAGATGGCAGAGGGTCAGTCTGCAGTGGGGGAGGTCTGAGGCTGTGTATGAGGGCTCAGGGGTATCTGAGGCCAGGTCCAGGGGTGTGGGGGGTCTCAGGCCGGGTCCAGGGGTGCACTGGTGTTTTGAGGCCAGGTCCAGGGGTGCTGGGGTTCTGAGGCCAGGTCCGGGTGTGCCAGGGTTATGAAGCTGCATCCAGGGGCGTGGGGGCTCTGAGGCCGGGTCCAGGGGCACAATGGGCCTGATGCCTAGTCTGGGGGCGTCGGGGGCAGGCCTCATGTTCAGAGCTATCTGTGCCCAGCGCCGGCAGTCAGGGACAAATGACTTTCACAGTCGCCTGGACGACATTGAGGCACTGCCCACCATTCCAAACACAGCACTACACACATTGCACACTGCACACAATGTGCTGCACACACAAAACATTGCACACACAGAACACTGCACACACAACACTGTACACACTACAGACTGCACACACAACACAGCACACACAAAAAACGACACACATACACCATTGTACACACAACATTTCACATACAACACTACAAACAACACTGTACGGACATCATTGTGCACACACAACAATACACACATAACACAGCACACACAGCACTACACACATTGCACACTGCACACACAAAGTGCTGCACACAAAACATTGCACACACAGAACACTGCACACACAACACTGTACACACTACAGACTGCACACACAACACAGCACACACACAAAACGACACACATACACCATTGTACATTCATTTCACATACAACACTACAAACAACACTGTATGGACATCATTGTGCACACACACCAATACACTCATAACACAGCACACACAGCCCTGCACACACTGCACACTGCACATACAGAACAACACATACATAACACTGCACACACAACTCTGCACACACAATACCACACACACAGCACTGCACACACAGCACTGCACACACAATACCGCACACACAGCAATGTACAAACTAAAATTGCACACACACATAACCACACACACTACACACTGAACACACTACACACTATGCACATGCAACATTGCACTCACAAAACACTGCACACACAACAATGCACACACAGCACAACACACACAACACCACACACATATAGCATTGCACACACAGCACTGCTCACAAACTGCACATACAGCACTGAACACACACAACACTGCACACACATAATACTGCACACACAGCACCACACACACACACCATCACACACATTACATGCACTGCACACACAACACTACACACGAACAATAATGCACAAACACTGCACACACCACACACTGCACACACAGCATAACACTCACAAAACAATGTACACACAACACTACAAACACAGCAAATAAAACAAAACACTGTTCATACAGAGCACTGCACACATAGCACTCCACACAATGCTGTACACACAGCACTCCACACACATAATACTCCACACACAGCACCACAAACACAATACCACACACTACACTGCACACACTGCCCACACAAAACCACGAACACTTAACACTTCAGACACAGCAATGCACACACACAACACTGCACACACAACATTGTACACACACATGCACACATCACAATGCATACATAACATTCCACACACTACACCCTGTGCACACATAACACTGCACATACAGCACCACATATAAAACACCACACACTACACTGCACACACTGCACATACAACACTGCAAACACTACACAGTGTGCAGAGACATCCCTGCACATGCACAACATGACACACACAACATTGCACATGCAACAATGCACATACAACATTGCCCACAAAACACACTGTACACACACAGCACAGCACATTCTACACTGCACACACACTACATTGCACACACACAACACTGTACCCAAACACCATTGCACTCACACACTGCAACACACTGCACAATCTACACTGC
>NW_004567165.1:460376-463791 GCF_000260355.1 Condylura cristata
CTTAAAATAAAATGTTACAATAATTAGATCCTGTAATCGCTAACAAAAAGTTACTACAGTCCGTGCATAGTATGAGAAGGTCAGGTCGCTCATTTATCATTATATTACATTTGGGTTGTCTTGTTTGCTATTGGGCACCTGAATATATATTAAACAGTGGTCTCTTCATGCTTTTATTACTACAACTCCCAGAAGCACTGGGGTGCTGCTCACTTCCTTGTCAGTCCCCTTTCCTTCAGTTCGAGTAGGCGGGGCCAAAGGAATTATCCAATGAGCTTCTCCACAGGTGAAATTTCCCAATGAGCTCTAGTCAGAGGGGCCATTAAGCAGAAAGTTTGATGGGCAGTTTCCTGGGTGGCCTCATTGAGGGGCATCTGCTGTGAGGGGCGGAGCCCAGGCCCTGTCCCCTCTCTGCCATGTTGGAGCCTCCAAGCTCAGGCAAACATTCGCCCAAATTTCCTTATGTCCAGTGGGCACATAGAACCTCCATGCCCATGGCCACTGGCCTGAGGATTTCCTATTCCTCCTACTCTTCCTGCTTGACTCACTGGGACCACGAGGGTGCTCTCAGCGCTTGTGAAGATGCTTCTATCAGCAAAAGATGCTGCTGGTAAGGGGTTAGAGGCTGGCTTCCTGGGGGTGGGTCACTCGTGGGGGCGAGGTTGTGAGTGTGTGTATGGTGGGGTTTACAATTAACCACTCAGTGACAGCAGCCAAGTATTGTGACTCTTGCTTCACACCTGTGACGTACATTGCTGTTCCTTTAACTCCTGGTAACCTAACTTCTGCCCATCGCCAAGTACATTCTTGAGTAACTGTCTCATGTGTGGTGCTGAGCCAGGCTGTTTCTGTCCAGACTTTTTGGTAGTTTTTGTTTTATTTTTAATAACATAATAGTTTTTATTTTAACATCATTTTGTGCCTTTTTCCAGCTCAGTTGTAACCCCCGTGGGCTTCCCACCACCTTCTGATCCTATTCCCTACTCTACCCCTGTAAAATGCCTCTGGTACATACTTGTTCATTATTATTATTATTTTATTCCCTAGTCCTTTATACTCCTGCTATGAGTGAAACCATCCGGCATCTTTCCTTTTCTTTTTGGCTTATTCACTAATATGGTTTTTTCCAGCTCCATCCATATTCTAAAAATGCATGAGTTTATTTTGTGACTGCTGAGTGATATTCCATTGTGTATGTGTTTTTAATCTAGCCATCTGCTTTTCGGCACTTGGGTTAACTCCATATTTTTGCTATTGTAAATAAAGCAGCAATAAACATGGGGGGTGCAGGTATCTTTTTGAATCAGTTTTTTTTTTCCTTTTGTGTAGATACCTACGAGTGGGATTCCTGGGTCATATGTAAGCTCCATGTTTATCATTTTGACAAACCTCCAGTTTTCCAGAGTGGTTGTGATAGTTTGTGTTCCCACCAGCAGTGCAGGTAAGTTCCTTTTTCTCCACATTGTTACCAACATTTGTTGTTGCAAGTTCTTTGGAGATGCACCATTCTCATTGCAGATACCACACTCAGGGCCAAGTTCAGTTGCCACCCACAGGTGGGTGTCAGGCCGCCTCCTAAGTGGCTTGGACTGTGGCCTGGTCTTGTCACCGTGACTCCCTCTGTGGTCTTGGACGGGTAAAGCTGTGCCAAGCACAGAGCAGGGATACGCAGATCTTATGCAGGGGGCTGGACTCTTGCTTGACCGCAGCTGGCAGCACTGAGAAGCAGGTGTGCACTCTGGCGGGGTGCGGGGCTGCAGCTAATCCTCAGGTGTTGTCTGTTCTGTGGAGAAGAGGTTAGCTCCGCCTCAGAGGCACCCAAACTGCTCTCAGTCCCAAGCATGCTGGCAGGCACCGAGGTGCAGGCAGACTGTCCATGGCCCATGGTGTCGGCTGGCGATCTGCTGTTGTGCTACCGCTTCTGCAGGTTTCCAGGACACGTAGTGAGGATGGTGTCCACTGTGCATGTTGACCCATTGAAGGTTGGAGATGACTTGATCTCCTCCTAACCAATAGAACAACTTCCTTCTTTACCTTAGATTTAGCCTCACTAGACCAGAACTTCATGCACAGCTGTAAACAGATCCCAAGGGAAAGGATTTTTTAAGATTTATTATATTTATTTATGCATACATGTACTGGCATTCAGTCCTTTGACACATACAAGGGCAGGAAGTGCGATGGAGAGGATGTGTCAGAGACAGCGTGGAGAGCAGCACAGGCAGATCTCCTGAACTCCACTGCTGAGGGGCCAGTGAGGAGCCTGGAGAGGAGTGTCACTCCCTTACCTGGTGGAACTCAGGCAGCAGAGGATGACAAAAGTTTGATGGCCCTGTGATTTAGCCTCTGCATCACCAGGGAGGCCTCCATAAAGATTATTTTTAAATGTTTTTTTGTACCCAGGCAGAGAAAACAATGTTTCCTGGTTTCTCTGTCCTGGTTAGGGCTAAGGAGTTAAGTGGAGTCAGTACTGTTTGTTGGATATCTGGGGTTCTCTATATACCCTCAGAGCCTCGCCAGGTGTCTGTCAGCCTGAGCCTGTGCTACTCAGGCTGGGGTGGACACTGTAGGTGCACAACCCAATGCCCTTTGGGCTCAGGGTCGATATCATGGTACAAGTCACCCCCAGTCTTCCTGGGGCTATGGAGCTTCCTGGGGCTGTTTACCCTGAGATATGACAGGTGCACACTTGTGCATCAGCCCATGTGACGCTTTGAGTGTGGCCCCCGTGGTCCAGGCACAGTCTGCTCTGGGAGCTGACTCAGTGGCGGCAGGAAGGCCCTCCTGTGGGCACACAGCGTGCAGGTGTGGGAGAGGAAGGGGTAAGTAACATCACCATCTGAACTTCAGTGTCTGTTCTGGTGAAAGCACTGAAGTCTCATTTTGCAGGGATGTTTGATGTTGCCCCTCTTTCAGTGATTGATGGGAAGGTGCATGAATCAGGACAAAACCACCACAGTCCCATGCGGCTTCTCTCTGATACTTGCCTCCAATCCTGCTCTGCGACATTTCAGAGACCTGGAGATCATGGCCATAGAACCACACTATCCTGTAGCATGTCTCGTGTTTGGGGGTGCAGGTGATCTTTCCACGCAGGTGTCTTACTGGATGCCCCTGTGCTCAGGTGAGGCTTTAGGACCTGATCACTGTTCTGTGGGTGGTGGGGTTTACCATTTTAAGGTAGAAGGACCTGTCTCGAACCCCTGGCTCAGCTGTGAATTCTAGGATGAGTTTGATTTCTGAAGGCAGACGCAAAGTTGTTGAAGTCAATTTAGAGGGAGCTGGCATTAGGCATTTTCCAAAATTCAATCTGAAATGTCAGAAGAGTGGCAGGGTATGGAGCTCACTGTCCTGTGGCCACAGATTGGGTCTTCGAAGACCAGTGTTTTCTTCCTCCTCCTGTGCTACCGGATCA
>NW_004567165.1:464676-470325 GCF_000260355.1 Condylura cristata
CTTGTTGCAGCCTCCCAGCTTATCTGGCAGCTGTAGACCTGGCTTCATTGGGCACAGAGAACATCGACATAGATAGCCAGTACCTACCCTGCTTGAACCACACTGACCACGACAGTGTGCTCGGCACTTGTGAACATGGGTCTACGGGCAAAAGGTAGAACCCCTTGCTGCTGGGCAAGGGATTAGGCACTTGCTGCAGGCAGGCGACACACGTAGGATGGGCCCCAGTGTGTGTGTGTGTGTGTCCGTGTCCAGGCCCTGTGCTGGCCATGACCTCTCCTTGTGTGGGGTTGGTGTGTGTGTGTCAATGGCCAGGCCCTGTGCTGGGCCAAGCATTCAGGATTCTCCTTGTGCGGTGGTTATGTGTGTATGTGTGTTTGTGTGTGTGTCCAAGCCCTGTGCTGGCAACATCCTCTCCTTGCACCGGGGTAGTGGTGTGTGTGTGTTTGTGTGTGCGTCTGTCCCTGTCTGGCCAAGGCCTCTCCTTGTGTGGGGGTGGTGTGTGTGTGTGTGTGTGTGTGTGTGTGAATGTCCAGGCCCTCTGCTGCCAAAGTCCTCTCCTTGTGCGGGTGTGTGTCTGTGCTTGTGTGTATTTGCGTGTGTGTGTGCGCGTGTGCGCGTGTGAATGACCAGGCCCTGTGCTGGCAAAGGTCTCTCAATGTGCAGGGTGGTGGTGGTGTGTGTGTGTTTGTGAGAGAGAATGCCAGGCCCTGTGCTGGCAAAGGCCTCTCCATGTGTGGGCTTGGTGTGTGTTTGAGTGCGTGTGTGTGTGTGTGTGTGTGTATAGCATATGGTATCACTGAGATGAAAGCATGTGTATTGAGTGTTCATGCATCCATTCCTTCATTCTTCAGCAGAAACTCATGGGAACTGAGACACAGGCCTTTCCTTGGGCTGCTATTTGGTGGGGGCTCAGTAAAATGCAACACACAATGAAAGCTATCGGCAGGGCCTCTGACATACTGGACCAGGCAGCGAAGGAACTAAATAATTACACATCAGGATGTAATTTCAATTCTTTTTTGTCCACTCAGAAGTAGTTTGTAATTAATGCACTGAGGTTTATGCTGCAATCCAAAGGCTTAAATAATGGTGGGGGTTTGTACAGGTAGGAGATTGTTCAGGCAGAGATTCTACTGATTCATCTATAACAGTTATTTTTATGATCCCACTGTCTTGTAAGGTACACTACACAGAAAACTTCAACTTTCAAGGAGAATCATTGCTAATCTTTAAATTATTTATGTACATATGATATTTTACCCATAACTGTGGTATACCTCATTTGAGGAAGAGTCTGCATTTTGTACAGATGGTCTCCTAAAATTGTCACAGGGGTAAATAGGAGGATTGCTCTGCCAGGCATCAGAGCATATGAAGCCAGTGGCAGTTGATCTCAAGGGTAGATGATCTGAAAATCACAGAAGAGCAGGTAGGGTGGGGAGTCCTGTCCTGATTCCATTGGTGATATCTACACCCTGATTCTAGGGCATCTTTCCAGCTCCCCACAGAGAAACTTTATTCACCCAGACCTGCCTCAGATGGTGAAGTCTGTGCCTCTCATTGGAGCTTTGTCTTGAACCTTAAACACCTCATGCTTCCCTTGGTGTGCACCACAATTGACAGAGGCAAGTGACCATTTTGCTCCCAGTATCTCCTCATCTGGGAGGCCCCAGACTCTAGCGTTTCCTTCTGAGCCCACTGTGCACTCTCACCAGTAGTGCCTGGAAGTGCCAATTTCCCAGCGTCTTCACCAACACAGCAGTGCAGTGGAAGCTTTCAGATCTTTGTTCATCTGATCCATGAGAAAGAGTATCTCTTGGCAATTTCACTTGCTCTTTCTCTTATTTCCAGGTGAGGTTGACTATCATTGTTACATGTTTAAAAGCCATCTATGCATCTTTTACTGTGAGTGACCTGTCTATGTAAGACATTCATTTTGCTAATTTGTTATGGTATTGGCAATACCATTATGCAAATGTTTGAGACAGTAGGGGGACTTAAGTCAATAGCAGTTGATAAATTTAAACTGAGCAGCTAAAAACAATTCTCACATGTGCAGAGAATCTTGACCTTGAATTGGATCCCATCGATAGATACAAGAGACAAAAAATTCCTGTATCCAATAGAGTCATTTCCTAAATACTACTGATAGGCAGTGAATTTTAATAACATAATTAATTCCATCATTAAGTAAACTGCACTACTTCGGTTCATACAACTAAAGAAAAAGGAAGGGGATTTTAAAGTTGTTTCTCCCCCCTAGACTGAAAGTAAACTGCTGATCATAAGGAAGTGTTCTGCTTCACTCTTCTGGTCACTTGACTCGGGACTATGTCTGTGTTCATGAAGGATGACTTGCTTTTCTTTGTCTCTCAGGAGAGTTTTCTGGAATCCAGGGTGTCAACTCATCAAGGGATTCCTACAGAAGAAAGAATGTCACTGTCAAAATCTAAATCTGGGGACTGAGATGGATTTCACATACTGACTTCAAAAGTAAGTTAAATGTTCCCTTCTTTTCGCCAGCTTGTGTAAATTAAATGTATCAAAAGTGTTCCTCTTTCTCAAAACTTAAGAGTCATTTGAGGGCAGCAGTGGCCTGTGTCCTACTCCTGCCCTCACAGCTTGCACGCCCCTCACTGCTCCCCCACCCCATGCTTCATCTCGCCAGGAGAAGGAGCTGTGGATGGCTTCTCACCCTGCACATTTAGAAAATAAAAACTTTGTTTACATTTTCTGAACTGAAGTACAAAGGACTCATGCATTTATAACTTGGATGATACCAGGGTTCATTGTTGGCATACAATTCATGTGCCTTAGTTAAGTGTTCAACATTTGGATAATCAGATTCAAAGCTTTTGGCAGCCTTTCTCTGGTGTGATCCCTGTGCTGCAATATTAGGTTCTGGAGCAGCATAAACACACTCTGTGACCTCTGGAGGACCCCAGATGTCATCTGGAACAGCCCCCCATACATGGAGGCAAGGAGCGACTGGGGAAAGGGACTTAATGAGCTTTGTCACAGGCAGCTATGGAACCAGTTTCTTGCACGTGTGTGCTAAATCTAGAAAAAAACATTTGCTGCATTTTGTGGGTTGTGTCTTGTCCCCATTGTTCAGATGGTCTCAGCAACATGTTTCTCTCAAGCTATGTCCTGGGGCAGCGGCCTGGAACTGGGAGGACAAGCAGAGTTCACATTCCCGGGGGTTTGGTGGGCAGCCTCCCCTTGTCCAGGCCTAACCCAGGTCTTTCCTTCCGGTTGCCGTCACCAATGCTGTGAGTCCTGGGAAAGGAAACTCGAGTCTAGTTGCTGCTGATCTGGCTAAAGCACTGGCCTTTGGCTCCTGGCATGGAATTTATCACCAAACTGTTACCTCACAGAGAGCTGAAGGAGATCATTTTCCTTTCTCAGTGGGGCTGTGCAGGTGGTATTTTGCTTTCCAAGTCAGGTTAGTTCTAGCCTTGACTAGTGTGCGCATTCCCAGACATCCTGTGTTCTAGACCAGGTGGATTGGAGTGCAGGTGTGTCACTCCACCTGCCTGTCTGTCAGCCCCTTACCTCCCCAGATGAGAATGTCTCATCATCAGAGCTTCCCGCCTTTTTCACTCTGGGGTCCAGTCCATCAGTCTCTTCATGGTGGCCTTTGTCCTAATTACCTCTATCTTGTCTGGTGCAAGAGACAATACTTTGCATTTTAGACAGGCTCCTTTGTTTATGCCTTATGAATTCACATGAGTGTTCTGGGGGGACATGGGGCTGTGAGAGGTTTCTTCTTCCCCCAAATGGGGCATCAGTGGTTTTAGAATATGATAAAACACTGGACTCCAGCTCAGCCGACTCCAACTTCCTTCTGCCTCTGCCTGTGGCCCTATCATTGTTCAGGGGGGGGTATTATCTGTGGGGGTGTTTTTGCTGGGTATCCATTAACTAAGGTGTAGTGACATGAGCTGAGGCTGAGTTGTCAGGAGGAGCAAGAGGGGCTGCTGGAGAGCCCTTCCTTTGGGCCTGACACCCTTTGACGTGATCATGTGGTTGATGTCTATCCCCTTCATATAGATGGTTTATATTCATAATCTGAAGGTTTTTTGTTTGTTTATTTTTGAATAAGCTACATTGAGCTGTATGCACACATTCTAAGAAAAACAGATCTTTTTTATCAAGGATGGAGGATTTCATAGTGTTTGTTAATTCCATTATGTAAACTTTTTGTTTGTTAACTATATAGGTATGAAGGTTGTTTTATTATTATTATTATTTTATAGTTTGTTTTTTGGAAAAAATAAAATGCTGGCTTACCTTTTCAGATTTGGTGGTGGATGAGGCACTTGGACTGAATGAAACTGTGTTGGGGAAAAGCCACCACCTTCTGTTCACATTATCTGGGGGCTTTCGTGGTCGTACAGCAGAACTGCAGCACTAGGACAGAGTCTCTCTCACTACAAATGCTGAGACTCTTTAGATTCTGCCCAAAGTTTGCTGATCTCTGTTTTTGAGCTAACGGGCTTCTATAAAGCAGAGGGTGGGCTTGTGTCAGGCTGGCTCTCCATGCACTTTCCATCAGGGCTATTTTCTGGCCACAGCAGCAGGGGCCCACCTTCAAGTTACAGGGTCCCCGCAGCCTCCCTGACTAGGCCCTCCTTTGTGACCTTGAAGCCAGAGACTAATGATCCATCTCAGACAGTGGGCAAAAGTGGCCAGGCTTGGAAAGTTGGGATTGACTTGAACAAAGAATTCTGGGTAAATTGGGGTTTCTGTTGTCGAGTGACTGTGTTTGCACAGCAAAGGCCATGTGCATACCAGGTGCTGCAGTGTCAGCAGCCTGCAAAGCAGTCGGCCATGTTGGATCCACTCTGAGCCTAAAGGAGACCTCAGGCTCAAGGACATGCCTGGCTTCCCTCTGGGTTTATAGTGGATATGGTGTTGGGATCTGAGAATGATTTGATAAAGACAGACCAGCCCCGGAACCTTGTGGTATGGGTTCTCGGGTCTTTGGCAGTGAAGGGTGTGGGCTTGTCCCACTGTCCAGAGAGAAGCTGAGGCCCAGTGTGGTGAGGGCATTGGCAAGAGGAACTACACTGGTTGGGCGACCAGCATTGTCCAGGCTTGTTTCTTGGGCGGGCAGATGGCAGCCCCCAAGCACTCTTAGGCAAGCACCACCTTGGCAACTGAGGCCTCAGGCACTTGTTGCCCAGCCAGAGGTGCTTGCCTCCAGCTCCACTGACATTGTAGTTTGTGGGCCCCAACTCTTCCTTTGGGGGAGGGTGTCAGGCAGTTGAGTCCTCACACCCCGCATCTCCCTAGCCCTCCAGGCAACACCTTGACTCTCCCTAAAGATGTGGGAAGACTCCTTTCTTCTCTGCATAGGTGTGGCCTTGGCAGGTGTCCAGACAGAGGGTCCCTGGTGCTGGGGCCCTGGGAGCTTGGCCCTGTCCCTACAGCTAGAAGGGAGTAGGTTGGAGTCTGCACCAGGAGGGCCAGGAGCACTCGGAGGTGGCATTTCCTGGGTGGGAGAAGCCTGGGCAGGAGATATGGCAGCCACACCCACCAGGCCGCTGTTTCCCCTGCCCCTTGTGCTTCATCCAAATAGACAGGGGCGGTGGGCAGCAGGGCCAGGGTGTGTGTGCTGAGTTCCTGTGACAGAATGCTCAC
>NW_004567165.1:470595-472714 GCF_000260355.1 Condylura cristata
CCACAGACCCTCAGGGACCCATGTATATAGTGGCTGGGGGGTTGGTCCTACTGTCTCAGAGGCTCTGGCTCTGATCTCTTCTCAGGGGTGGGTGCATAGGCCGAAGCTTCAAGAAGGCTACAGGTGGCAGCTGTTCCACATGAGTAAGCCCAGAGTTTCTCAAAGGCTCTCGGTGCCCAAGTCTGTCCTCAGCTGCGTAGAACACAGGTACCTTGGCCAGTGTGGGGGGAGGTGCTGCCCTCACTGTCCGAACTAACCTGGCAGTCATGGCCAGGCTTTCTGGGTTGCAGGGCAAGGGATGGAAAAGGGGAGCAGTACAGCAGAGAGGGAAGGGGGGAGGAGACACTTGCTACAGGGTGGAGTGGGGAACAGAATGCGGAGGCCTCCTGCTGAAGGGACTTTTTCCTGCCAGCAGCTGTGGGGGTGTGCAAGGCCGGTGCTGTGGGTTTGCTGTGCTTCACAGGGCCTTGGATTGAGGGTTCAGAAGAGCCGTGGTGGCAGTGGCCAGCAGGCAGCATAATTGGCCTTGTGTCGACTCAGCAGCAGGCATCTGTCTCCTCTTTGTTCAGGCGACCAGAGCACATGTGCCCACAGGACACCTGGGAGCCCACTTTGGACCGTGGGTAGGGAGGGCAGCACCCAGGCTTTCTGGCCAGACCACAAGGCACTTCTGGACCCAGGCGGCCATGGGCAGAGTTACTTGAGGTGACACCACAGGCCTGTAGGGGGCGCTTGGGTCATGTACACAGGAAAAGTGGCCAGGGAGCCCTAACAGGGGGAGATGTGGGTCAGAGGAAAGGGGTTGTGGTCAGGGCATTCAATGCCAAACACAGCAGCTCCTCCTTGTGCTGCTGTAACTCACCTGATCCAGCTTTCCTTTTCCAGTGTCTCACGGGCCTCCACCAAGTCCTTGGAGAGCTGATGGAGGACATAGCTGGGGCCTGTGAGGAGCATTGGATTCCCAGGGCCACTCAGGCCTCCATAGGCATACCGGGGCGGTTCCTTCTGGACCAAGAGTCCAACACTGCCCCCACCCCCCGCAAGCACCAATGCTCGTGCCAGCTCCCAGTCACTGTGGGGACTTCATGTCCAGCAGGGGATGTTGGGAAAGTTGCCACGAGGCACTGTGAGAGCCAGCAGGGGAATGGGGCACTGGACCTTCATCTGGGGGTGGAGAGGGGAGAGAGAATGTTTCAGCTGAACCCACATCTGCTCTGAGCTGGAACCCAGGCAGACTCGGCACGCCAGGGGACTAAACTGGACTGATTGAGAGGCTTCTTTGGTCACCCTGAAGCCCCCACCAGTGCCAGGACCCGGGGGCACTTGAGAGGGCAGGCGCAGTGCACATGTAAATGTCTGGCAAGGCAAGGCCAGAGTCAGTGGGGCAGAGGAGGCTGATGTCCTGCTGTGCAACTCTACAGGAATCACAGAAGTGTTTTTAATCTTTCTACAACTGTTCTGCTTCTGTTTACTTCTCTGCCAATTTACCAGAAGAACATGGGAAAGGACATTACCCCAGGAGGCAGCAGACCCTGGGCTCTGAGGCTGATGCTAAGTGAAGCAGCAAAGGGGAAGCTATTAGGAATGCAAAGGGTCAAGGGAAAGGCAAAGAAAATGTGCCCCCAAAGGACACAGGATCCCCTAGTCTGGTTCCTCAGCTCCACCCGCCCAGGTGACCCTAGGCTCATCCCCAAGCCTAGGAGACTGGCCTTGCAGGTGAGACCAGAGTCTATCCAATATTGCCAGGAGAAACAACCAATCCCTGGACACATTGAATAGCCATGGAGGCTGGAACCCGATAGCCACCATCGTTTCCTTCCAGTCTGCTAGAATAGTTGTTGCAATGATGCGTTTTCATTCTGCTACTACTTAACTCAACCATAGGACAGAAGGACATTTGCACAGTTACTTTGTTCAGTGTCAATATATTGTTTATGACACACTTGAAAAACTTCCTGGGGGAAAAAGTTGCTTTTGTGTGTGTTTTGCCAGAATGATTGCATCACTTTTACTTTATGACAGCAATTTTGGTAAGAAAAGGGGAAATGTGTGGATCTTTAAGAGGTTTAGAATTTCAATCATGCAAGAGGAAGCAGTTCTAAAAGTCTGCTGTAGGCCT
>NW_004567165.1:473242-474036 GCF_000260355.1 Condylura cristata
CTTTCCATACTCAATGTGAATTCATTTAAAACATTAATATTCATGAAATTTATAAGTTATCAAGTTTAATGATTAAATCTAAAATCATGAATCAATGGCTGCATGTTAAACACGTGCCTGTAATGGAAATACTGAGTTTTCTCTGCTGTTACTAATTTGTTGTATCCGATTCCAAAACAGATGTCTTCCGTCCCATTCAATGAATTCATTTCTTCATCAGCTACATATTGAGTCCTTCTTATTGTGCTCCAGGTATTTGATGGAGCCTGGACACAAACTACAAAACATTATACTAGATGGACAGGAAGAAGCATGAAGTCAGTGGCAAGGGGCCATCTAGGGGGCAATGGATAGAAAACATGGGAAATCCCTATAGTGGAGAAACACTGGAGGTACGCACACACTCAAATTTAAGCTAAACTGTAGTGATTTTTCTTCTTAAAGATGACAGTTATCTTGACACTCATCCATTTGAATTTAACCCATCAAGTTATATCCAACCATCAAAACAAAACAGAACAAATTAACCTCCAAGCCCCAGAACTAATTCGCATTGATCTTAACAATAACTCAAATAATCCTCGCACAATAATAGAACTGCTGTGGTATCTGTTTACTGTATACGATGCCTGCACAACTGTCATGGGTGTCCAGAAGGTATTCTTGCTCTCACCCATTACAATTGATCTGATTTTAGTGTCAGTATAGAGTTATGTTTGCAACTCCTTCTTTGATGCCCAGTTAAATCTCACTATGCCAGTCTACAAAATTCAGACATAAGGAGAGTATCTGCA
>NW_004567165.1:477822-483909 GCF_000260355.1 Condylura cristata
TTGAGAATTTCTTTATTTGCCTATGTTTTACATCACTTTAGTCCCCATAGAATTTCCACCACTGATTCTCCCGTGTATCATTACCTCAGTCTCTTGTGTTCTTCCCGCCTGCATTTTGGATCTTTTACCTCACCCACTCCTGCAAGATGTCTCTCAGGTGTAGCTGTCTGTTTACATTTTTTAGTTTTGTTGTATTTTTTTATAAAGGTTGTTCTTTCTTTTCTGTGATCCTTTGTTTAGTGCCCACATATTTTTGCTATAAATGAAACCATCTGATAATTCTATTTTTCCTTCTGACTTATTTCACTGAACATAATCCCCTCCAGCTCCATCCATGTTGCCACAAATGGCAGTATCTTGCCTTTTTATTGCTAAACAGTATGCCACTGTGTATAGGCAGTCATAAATATTTGTGCAACTGGGTTGTTTCCAAGTCTTACCTATTATAAATAGTGCTGCAATAAACCCGGGGTGCATGCATCCTTTCAAATTACTGTCTTTGTGTCTTTTATGTAGGTACCTAGGCGTGGAATTGCTGAGTTGAGTGGCAGCTGTCAGCGTCTGTTTAGTAATCTGAGAAAACTCCACTCAGATTCCCATAGTGATTACATTAGTTTGTACTCTCACCAGCAGTATAGGAGTGTTCCTTTTCACCACATCGTCACTAGCACTGTTTTTGTTAGTTCTTTGTTTGTTTGTTTGTTTGTTTGTTTGTTTGTTTTTAATATGCACCCTTATTACTGGTGTGAGATGGATTCTCATTGTGATTCTGATTTGTATTTCCTATTGCAAGTGATGCTGAATATATATATTTTTATGTGCCTGCTGGCCGTCTCCATTTGGATCAGTATCTTTTTAGCTCTTCTGTCCACTTTTTGGGGTTATTCACTTTATTTTTGTTGAGTTGCATTAGCTCTTTGTAGGTCTTCGTGATCAGTACTTTATCATTAATATTGTATGCAGTAATTTTCTCCCAATCAGTGGTGTATATTTTTTTTGTGTGTGTAATGTCTCTTTTGTTGTACAGAAACACTTTAGTTTGATGTAGTGCCAGCTGTTTATTGTTTTTCTTCACTATCCTTGCTTTGTGTGATGTATTGTTAAAGATGTTTCTGAGGTTTACGTCATGTGGTGTTTCGCCAATATATTATTCTATGTATTTTATGTTTTGAAGTCTCAAGCCAAACTCTTTAATCCATATTGAGTTGGTTTTATGTGTGGTGGGAGGTGATAATCTAGCATCATATATAATTTTTTGTACATAGCAGCCCAGTTACCCCAGCACCATTTCTTGAAAAAGCTTTCTTTATCCCATTGCATATTTTGTTTCATTGTCAAATATTAGCTGTCCATAAAATTGTGCATTTATAGCTTGACTTTCTATTCTATTCCAATGGCCAGTATTCCCATTCTTCTTACAGTACCATGCCATTTTGATTATTATGAGTTTGTATTATAGTTTGAAATGTGGACATAACTGTTATTTGGAAATCCAAGCATGAGCATTGTGTGTTGTTTGATCTGGAGGCACTCAGCCACTATCAGGAGCAGAGACATTTAGAGTAGTTTCCCCAAATAAATTCTAATTCACTAATTGAGTCAGTGTTAGACATTAGTCACTTCAAACATTCATTTTGTTCAAATATTATGTTAATTTTAGGGCTTGTAAATAATTAGAAATTAATGAACCTATTGCTAACCCCTAATGAGTGATCATCACCACTTGTCTTCTCTGATAAAACAGGGCTACCAGAATCAGCACTGGACACTAGGGTGTGGTGGTGGCTCTGTGAGGTCTCCGGATGCCTTCTCGAAGGATGAGGGTCTTCTGAAGATTAGTCTCACGTCTCTGGACACATCCAACCACAGGAATCTCACTGTTCCAAGGGTAGTTGGAACAAAGTTGAAGTCTCCCAGGCCACGCAAGTGGGTATCGTTGACGGATATCACATCTTCAAGGTACATCTAGGCACTAAAGCAGGACATCATTGGCACAATGAAGTAAGTGAGCGTTTTTATACTCTTATTTCTAACATATCTATTTAACCACACACACTATTTAACTACTAATTTTAAACCTCCAACTTATACTACCTACTTACCCAACACATCATCCATAAATATCACTTGACCCTTATCTATGCACCCCAGTAATGCATCCACCTGCACACGCCACACTCCAGTCCACACCAGTTTCTGATATCTGATTCAGGTACAGTCCAGAGTCTGCTAGTATGAGATACATGTGCATTTGCGCTGGATGTATGCATAGTACATCCACACTCCTTACAGCCACACACAGATCATCCAGCTGTTCCAGGTCATGGACAGGAGGGACCAGTTGCTACTAGTCATGGAGTATAAGGAAGATGGAAAACTGCTGGACTACCTACGGCTGTAAGAGAAGTCAGGTGCATAGTGCGCAGGTTGATCTGAGATTCGACTATATAATTGGAACCTACTAAATACTCTGATCCAAGAAGCCGGAGGAGGAGGGCCAGGGACATGACATTTTGGGGGTGCCCTCCCATCCCGATGGGGGAGACTCTGCTGGTCTTTCTGAGGGGTGCCCCCTTCAACCTGTGGATTCCAGGAAGAAAATTTTTCAAATTATCCACTGTGTCTTTGTGCACCAGTGCTTCAACCAGAAGGAAAGGGACAGAATATCATTAGCCAGCAGTGTGCAGCCAAGAGCCTAAGAATCCCTTCATTCTACACCGCAAATAGACAACCCAGTGGGAGCATGAGACCACATACTTGAAGCCCCACTGATGTTGGACCCCAGGAAACATAGTATCACTTCAGTGCTAGCCCCACGCTTGGAGCACAAGACCCCCTCTGTGCCTGTCCCTCAGCTCTAGGGCCCTGAAAATCATGAGACCACCTCTGTGCCAGCCACAGTTGGAGGAGTTCAGTGAACATGACACCAAATCCATTCCATCCCCCCAGCTGGAAAGCCTGAGACCATGGGCCTGAGAACACTTCCTTGCCCACACATTGGAGGGTACCGAGGAGCATGAGGCCATCTCCATGCCAGCCCGCTAGCTCGAGAACCCTATGAAAATGAGACATCCTCTGTGTCAGCACGGTAGCTGTTTGACCCTAGGAGTTCAAGTCCATTTCCATGCTATCTTCACAGCTCAAGAATCCTTGGGAGTATAAGACCACCTCCAGCCAGCCCCTCAACTCCCCAGGACGACCCTGACACCTCCTTCACAACATGGCTGGTGCCTCCTCCTCTTCATAGCAGTGCAGTTACACCAGAGGACAGAGGCTCATATGATGTAAATGTGAAGACTGTTGACTCCCTCTGCATTCCAGGCAAGGCAGGAAGAGCAGAGCTCAGCGGTTACTGGACATCTTCCTACCTGTGTGGTGTTTCTGACCTGAGGTGCTGCCACCTAGTGACCACGGTGAACAGGAGCTGACCAGGAGGAGGGTGTAGCCCGAAAAGGGGACAGGTGCTGGACATAGGCAGAAGGGCCAAGCAGCAGGAGACACCCTGGCCTGGGGCTCAGATGTGTGAGGAACACAGGAGGCCAGGGAGCCCTGAAGTCCAGACGGCATGAAGCTCGTGACATGTCTGGCCTGCTTGCATGGGCCACTGGTGTGAGCCACACCCCAAGTCTTCTCAAGTGTCCTTCCCACACATATGGTGAACTCACGGGTGCCTGATACACCTAGGACAAGGGAGCCTCAAGGGGGTGAGTCGCTGAGGATTCCCAGAAGGATGAGACCACATCGTGCCATCCCATCTGGGGAGCACATGATCATTCACAGGCCCCCAGTTAGAGGACTGTCAGGAAAATGAGACCAGGTCGGTATCATCCCAGAGCTGGAGGCTCTGGGTATACAACACCACCTCCACGTCAGGCCCCCAGCCAGAGGACCCCTGGGAGCCCAAAACCACCACCGGGCCTGTCCTTTTTGAGGAAGCCCGAGTCCACAACAAGCCAAGACAAGTAACCAGCCAGGCCACCCAAAATGACACCTAGACTTCCATAAGGGTGTGGCTGGTCAGGACATTATATGGAGATTCTTGACTCTACCTTTAGTCCCAGGCAAGGCAGGCAGGCCAGAGCTCAGCAAAACAATTAATACCACCCTGACAGCATTTTGTTTCTGTCCAACACTTAGTCTACCACCATCTTAGTAACCAAACCCATGCAACAAAGAACTGAGGTTATGCAGTGCCACAGTCTCCAGAAGGCCCACAAAGGGCAGCCACCTAGTGACCTTGGTGCACAGGAGCACTCCAGGAGGAGGGTGTGGTGCTAGAGAGGGGATGAGCTAGGTGCAGACAGATACTGGTACAGCAGGAGACAGCCAGGCTTGGGGTTCAGATATCTGAGGAACAAAGGAGGCCAGGGAGCCCTGAAGTCCAGCGAGCATGGGGATGGTGAAATGCCTGCCTTACCTGCATGGGCCACCCGCAGGAGCCACACCCCTCGTCTCCCCATGCACCCATCCCATATAATTGGTGAGCTCATAGGGCTGTTTGGTGTACAGTGGACAAGAGAGCCCCATAGAAGCAAGTTGCAGAGGACTCCCTGGAACATGAGACCAAGACAGTGCCATCCCAGAGCTGGTTAGGGAAACGGGTCAAATTGCAGTAGCTACCCTGTGAACAGGGAGGGAAGTTAACCAAAAATGTCTTCTGTCCAGCAGGGTGGAAAAACAATGATGAAGACTCCCCCAAGCAGAAAACTCTGGAGAGTAGCACAACCCAAGCACACTTTGGAAGCACCTTGCTTCATTTCATTATGTGAATTTTGCCCACCTTGACAGGGTGGAGGCGCTGAGAACCAGCAACATTTTCTATACCTCTTGAAAGAAGGGAGGAGACCAAAGGAGTCAACAGTGGATACACTGGCATGAGAAAATCCAAGCATTAGTGCTGCAGCTCCCTGGAGCGTGGTGCACAGCCCATGAGGCTCAGCCACCTGCACGTTGTCCAGCTGTTTCTGGATCTGGACTGGAAGGTCCATCTGCAGCTGGTGATGCAGTGACAGATGGTGGTGACCTGCAGGGCATGTTGGCTGCACAGGTGCCTGCTGGAGAGTGAGGCAAGGGGTCCATCTTGCAGATCCTGCCAGTGCTCAGTCACTGTCACGTCAGGGGCAGGCACACCTAGATCTGAAGCCAGAAAACCAGCTGTTGACCATCAGCAAAGCTGAAGCTGATGGACTTTGGGCTCTGCCTGCAGTGCTCTGAACATACTCAGCACGAACTGCAGCACCCCTGAGTATGCTGCTCAGAGCTCTGCTCAGAGCTCTACCTTTAATAGCATCACACCGGCCCCACAACTCCATCTGGAGCCTTGGGGTCAGATTTTACTCTATGGTGATAGAGACATGATCCTTCATGGGAAAGAAACTCTGGCAGCAACTTGGGTGAATCTGGAGTGATTATTTCTAAGCCTGTCTAAAATCACCCAGTCATGTCAAACAGGATGACGAGATTGGACCCCAGAAAAAGGGGCAGCATCTACGCCATCATTGTGAACACCACAGTGAACATGAGGAAGTGTCACCTGTCCCTCAAAGAGTTCTTCCAGGACCACCACAACTAGGCCATAATTAAGGGCATAGTCTATCGTCTTTAAGACTGAGTGGGTGCATATGGTGGCAGCTGAGTGGACATTTGATTACATTACTGGACCTACTTAACACTCTGCCCTAGGAAGCAGTGGGGGGGGGCAGGGCTCACAGTGTTAGCGGAGCCCTCCCATGCAGCTGGGCCTGACTGGGACAGTCATTCCATGGAGTGCCCACTTCAGCTGGAATTTTTTCGGGAAAAACGAAATCATCAAATCACTTCCTGTTTCCTGAGGACCCAGTGGATCAACCAAAAGGAAAGGGGCAGAGCACCATTACCCAGGTTCATAGCCAGCCCAAGCAGAAGACCACCTCCAAGCCAGTACCCCAGCTGGAGGACACCGGGGAGCATGAGACCTTCTCTGAGCCAGCCCTCCAGCTGCAGGGGCTGCAGGGACAAGAGACTGTCACCACACAGCCTGCCCTCTGCAGGGACCCTAGCATCAAAGAACAAGCTCCATGTCAGCCACCAGCTCTAGGGGCTGCAGAA
>NW_004567165.1:484893-485940 GCF_000260355.1 Condylura cristata
CCCCTCAAATCCAGAGAGCATGGGACTCCTAAAATAGCTGCATACTTTACACTGGCCACTAGGGGGAGCAACACCCCAGGTCTTTCCAAAATTCCATCCCAAATACCTGGTGAGCTCACAGGGCAGTCTGGTGCACCTGGGACATCAGAGCCCCATGGAAGTGAGTCCTGAGCCTGTTCCCTGACAGTGGCTTGAGCTGGAGTGGAGCGGCTCCCTCTGAGGTCAGCAGGAGCTGAGGAGTCACTGAGGGGTTCAGAGCAGGAGGTGTGATGGTGAGAGCCACAGCCTGATGCAGGGGGATGGGGTAAGATGCTTCTCAAAGGTAGATGGCTGAAGGGGCTTCTCCATTCTTCATTGTTCTGAAATCACCAGAAAAGTGGATGAGAAACAGTGCTTATCTGGATTGTGGTGAATGCTGTTTGCCCTCCCCCACCCAGGAGGGCTAATTCTAATCTTCAGTACTAATCACCTCTAAAGGACTAATCACCAAGCAAAACTGGACCCTGTGTTTTCTACAATTTTGACAGAAGACACTGACCCAGACCTATGAGCGGCTTTTGGCTGGGCAACGAGAAGCATTTCCAGGCAGCCTGTGCATGAATGCCATAAACTGACATATGGTGTGGACATTTGTTGGTTTAACCTAGGACCCCACCTCAGGGCAAATAACCCAAGGCACTTTCTCTACCCGTGTGCTGTGTGGATTTACACTGGTCTCCTCGAACAATGAAATTGCAACTTGGCAGCTACCTGTGGTTCTATAAACACACAAACTAATTTTCTTCTCCTCAGCATATTTGCACACACAATTCAGAGGCTCCTTTACTGCTTTTAACATCTTATATCCCCAGTGCTATGTACTCACTTTTTCTTGAAGAGTCTAATACACTTTGCTGCGTCTGTATAGATAAAGAAGTGGAAAGGGTTCAGGGCCGAGGGTGTCCTAGCACACACCAGGGCACCCAGCACAAAATGTCTAAAGGTCAGTTTATTTATTGTGAATATAAAACAGGGATTCTATGAGGCTTCCATCTGAACGTTATAACA
>NW_004567165.1:486228-487588 GCF_000260355.1 Condylura cristata
GTTTTGCTCCCCATTCTGTCTGATGAATCCTTTCAACACCCCTGCACCTCTGGCCTGTGCCCCAGTTCTGTGTGCATAAACAAATAATTCTTTACAAAAGTAAATAAATCTGATCCTATACACTACGACAGGGGATTTGGCTAACAGCAGAGCATCCTGGAAGGTTACCTCCGTTCTCAGACTTTGTCTTCTCCTCAAATGCAAGCCATCGGTTAGTGGCGCCCAACCTGGCAGCCGGGCAGGCGGGCTTCCTTGCTGTGGGACTGGAATCCAGGTCACATACTTTGGGCTTGGGGCCGTCTGAATGCTGTTTTCTGTCTCAGGAAGTAAATATGAAACTGTATTTTGTTAAAACTTCTCTCATGAACCATTACATAAGTGTTTGAAATAGACAGCATGTCCTTGTATGTATGAATGCACCCACACTTCCAGGCATGTAGTATCCAGATACCTAAGTTTGCTTGAATATCCCTATGATCACCAGTGGAAATTATAGAAAATGTTGGAAAAAACATATAAAATTGTAGGATGTTCAGCGATAATGCAGTGAAATAACTTAGTAAAGCAGACCCACCTGTGCACCTGCAATTAGGCATTTAAACCATTTCCTCTCTAGGTGCATGTGCATATCCTTGCATCATGTGTGTGTTTGCTACTCTACAGGGTGTGCTTTTGTGAGTGAAGTGAACATGTGCCTTCTACTGTCAGAAAGACCTGCAGAGCACTGTAGAGAATTGGCCTAAATTCTTTAAAAGCTTTAATAGGATACTGGGAACCCTTAGTTCTGTCCACCTTAAAATTGTTATTATTCAGGGGCTCCCCTGGTGGTGCAGGGGTTAATGTCTCTGCACTGTGAAGCTGTCACCAGCCTCTGAGGCATAAGTCCATGAGTTCTAGCCCCACTCAGGGCTTTGACCCATGTGACACAGCAGACCTCTCATCTGTCTCCCTGATTCCCCCCCTCAGCCGTGTATTGCACTACCTCAACCTGCTCTGCTCCCCACTCTCTCTCTGCGGAATCCTCTCACCCCCTAAAACTTGCTCTCTAGTTCTTATTGGTAAAAATAAGTCTTTTTAGCAGTATAGTATACAATTTGGCATCAATATCAATGTTCAGTATACTAAATAAGATATCCTTGCTTTGAAACAGAAACTCTACTTTTGTTTACTAGAAGCATAGTGACCTTGGACTATTTTTCAATTTTGTACCAACAAGTGCTATATTATTTTATCTGTTGGTAGTTAGCATATTTTAAAGTGTACCAAAGAAAAACAGAACAATTTATATATTGTATTTTTTGAAGACTTCAATAGTCATGAAAATATCTATATCAATGTTTTAAAATTAGTAATAATATTT
>NW_004567165.1:491558-493558 GCF_000260355.1 Condylura cristata
CAGCCTCCGCCCTAACACAGCTGCGCCTGTTCTTGCCTTTCCAGACTCTGGCATGAGCACTGGCCTTATCTCCCTCAGAGGCCCCTGGATCCTGGTCCTAGCGGGGCCTTTGGGGTGTCCAAAGAAGACTCCCAACCAGTCTGGTGCAGGCCTCTGGGGTGTCAAGACTGCTTTGGTTCTGGACCACAGCAGACATGGGTACAAGTGGGGCGTACCCTCCCCTGCCCCGAGAAAAAGCAGGACCCCATCCTTCCCGGGCTCTCACATTGTCACTGGGGTCTCACCCAACATCCCGTGCTGGACCTGACACCCCCACAGTGACTAGGAGCTGGCACAAGCACTGGTGCTGCAGGTGGGGGGAGGCACTGTTGGGCACTTGATCCAGAAGGAGCCGCCCCGGTGTGCCTGTGCAGGCCTGACCTGCCCTGGGAATCCAGGGCTCCCACAGGCCCCAGCTGTGTCCCTCTGGCTGCCCCCGAGGACCTGCTAGAGACCCAGGGTCACAGACCCTCTCCCACTGTGCTCTGTGGGGCCCCAGGTGATGGGGACACGAGATGAAGTCTCTGGAACCGAGGTGGAAAGAGCCCTACATAGTCCTACTAAATACTCCCACAGCTCTTAAAGTGGTCGGGATTGCCCCCTGGGTACATTATAGTCACATCCGGAAGGTACATCCAGACCAGGCCACACTCGGGACAGCAAAGTGGAACCCCCATAACCCTTTAAAACTTAAGATTGCTCGAGGTCCAACCCTACCCTCACAGAAGACAGAAGTCGCTGAGAAAGATGGGACCCCCGGGTCACCTGGACCTGACACTCCTGATGCTCCTGAGAAACCGGAGAAGTCATCAGCGAGAAAACCCATATAGGACTGTTGTCTACCTGATGGCCTTCATTAGGGCGCGCATCAGCTCGGTCCAAGTTATGGTAGACAGGGAGTGGTACCTTAGACTCCCTACAGGTGGGCCCAACGAGAATGATTCCTTGTTATGATCAAAACAAAAGGGGTGAAATGTTGGGCCACCTGCCCCTCCACATCCAGCGGTCATGCATGCACCTGCTGCAGCCGCTGCCGTGGTGCCTCTGCTTTGCACCAGTAGTTCCACCCCTCCACCTTCCTTTGAATTTGCGTGGGCACGGGCTTAATCTAAATTGAACTTGTGCAGGCCTGGAACTTGCAGGGGCTGTTATTCAGGTAAAGTCTGAGGAGGGCTATATATTCCCTGGAGCTTCTCTGATCGGTGTCTTGGTCCCCCTGTGTGGCCTGCGTGTCTGCAAGAGAGCTTGACCCAAGCTATCTGGCTGAATAAACTCCGCTTGCTCATGCATCTCTGTTCCTATCCTTTGTCACAGGAGGCAACCGGGTGATCTCAGACCCTAATAATTCACCTATGGTTTTGCAAGGAAAACATCCAAAATCCTCTAGTCATGAAAGTTTCTTTAGTGTTTTGATATTAATCACTTTGCTTCTGTTTACCGCCTCCTGACACTCCTGCCCATTTCTAAAGAACACCTGGGTAAGGGGCATATTGGCCCCTGGGCACTAAGGCTGCAGTAAAGTGAAGCAGCAAAAAAGAAGCTGTCACGAATGTGAAGGGGGAAGGAAAACTGGTCATACAAAATGTACGCCCAGAAGACCCAGGATCCTTTGGTCTGTATACGTGCTCCCATCTGCCCAGGGGACCCAAGAATCAGGCTCCTGGCCGAGGAGACTGCCTGCACAGGAGACCAGAGCTCTGGCCAAGCCTGTGCAAGGAGACACAGGCCAAGTCTTGGCCATCTCCAAATGCTAGTGGGCAGGTGAGGGGTCAGTACCTGTAAAGTCATTATTATATCGTACGAGAGTGCTTCAACAGCTCTTAAAACCATGTTTTTTAGAAGATGTATTTAGTCATTCATACAAAAACTCGGATACAGGCCATAGATGCAGGGATTGAGAGGTGGCACCAGAGACAGTGTGGGGATAGGAACAAGCTGATCAAATGAAATGCACTGATGAG
>NW_004567165.1:494245-496162 GCF_000260355.1 Condylura cristata
TAGTAGGTTTCATTAGGTTTATAGGTTCAGCCCTAACATAACAGGCAGTTCTACAAATCTGCTGTATGATTATTTTTTGAGCTAATCATGCTGTAATGTACACTCATAATTGAGAGTATACTTCATCTCATGAGTTTTTATATCATAGCTATAAGTACAAAAGGGCAAGCTGAAAATTTCTAGATCACATCTCTTAGCTTGTCAAACTATCATTACTTAAGGATCCTTAAAAAATCACTTTTTTCAGCATTTATTCTCCTCAGATAATATTTTGTATACTAGTTGAAATGTCTAATTACACACACACACACACACAGAGACGAGAGAGAACTAGAGAGCAGGCCTGAGGTGCAGGGACAGTGAAAGGATTCATCAGAGGCAGAGTGGGCAGCAGAACAGGCAGATTGGCTAAGCACATGGCTGAGGGAGCAGCCAGCAAGACACGAGCATTCTGCTATGCCAAGAGGGTGAAATGCTGGCCCAGAATTGAACTCATGCTGACTGGCTGTGGCTAGGTTCATTTTGTTGTTCTTTAACCAGTCGTGACACTAAGGAGGACCCTAATGTTCAAATTTGTATTTTCCATTATTTCCATACAATATTGGGAGTTTATTGTGAATGTATTAAAAGCACTATATTTGGGAAATTTATCAATTATCAAGGTTTTAATTAATGATGAGATCTAATAGCTTGAAATAGTGCTTACAGGTTCACCACATTCACTATAATGAAAGAACTAACTTGGAGTTTCTGTTTCATTGTATTCAATCCCACTAACAGGTAACTTCCATCCATTCATTGAATTATTTCATGAATGATTCATGAATTATTTCATGAATGATCAGATAATGATTGAGTTCTTATTGTGCTTCAGGTACCACTGACGGAGGAAGGAATGTAGGGGCATCACCAGATTGAGTCACACAGGGGGATGGGTAGAAGGAGTCAGCATAGCCAGTCCCAAAGCGATGGAAATCAAGATCCTTGACACAGTCATAAAATCAGTGTCCTCAGAGGCCAATGCCAGGGTGTGGCAGGAGGACCAAGCTGATAACAGACTGCTGGGGGTGGTGTCGGGAGCTCAGAATCAAAAGGGCAAAGATAAAGATATGGGGATGGAGCATATTAGGGACTCCGGTCCATTCCTGTTCTATTCAAAGTCAGAAAACCTAGGCCCACAAGGAGGGAGCCCCTCCCAAAGAGAAGCTGTGTGTATAAGTACAGTCTCTGCACCAGCAGGGACAGCCATTTTCTGCCCACCTGTGCCCATGCAGGTGCTTCTTCCCACCGACTCTCTCCCTCTGCAGGGCAGGGGCCTCCTGCCTGTGCATGTCCTGTACCATGCCGGGACCTCTCTGCTCTGACCTTCCTCAGTGGAGTCCACTCTCCTAAGCACCCCTGCCTGCAACCATGCAGCCCTCTCTCTGCAAACCGGTCCCTTTTGGGCAGCTCTTCCTGCCCACCTGCACTTATGCAAGTTCCCTTTGCTTTCCTGTCCCTTTTCTAGTAATTGTGTCTGTCTCATGGAGAAACTCGCCATGTATTGCTGAAAGGGGAGCTCTGCTGAAACTTTTCCCAGAGTAAACCCAGTAGTCCTGAACTCCAAAAATGACATCCCTGTGATGGCTCCTGGAGACCAACTCCACAGCCACATGCTAGAGAAACAGAAAGAAGCATGAAGGCAGTGGGAAGATGCGGCACTAACAGTGTCCACCAAGGGGGAGATGAGTAGCAAAGTTGGGGAAATTTTCCCATGGAGAAACACTGAAGGGGACACACTGAAATGGGAAGTTTAACTGTAACAGTTCTGTTTCTTAAAGATGAGATATCTTGACAGTAATCTATTTGAATTCCACCCACACAAGGTATAACCAACCAACCAAACACAAAACTTCAAAACCCAAATAGGGGAGTGCC
>NW_004567165.1:496911-502500 GCF_000260355.1 Condylura cristata
TTTTTTTTAAAGATTTTTTTATTTGTGCATACAGAACTGGGGTACGGGCTAAGTTGGGCAGGGCTAAGAGAGAAATTTTTTTTTTTTTTTTTTTGCCTCCGGAGCTTAATTCAGTGTGCATGTCTGGCAGATAATGGAATGTGGGAGTTTGAATTATTGGTTTGGACAGGAACATGTCATCACAATATGCTTTCAGCACTGTCTAGTTTGGCTGTGTTAACTTTACAGTAATAGCCAATTGCTTTTGTTAGAAAAACCAAATGCAAAATCAATTTTTACTTCATTAAATGCATCCAAATGCAAAACTGGTTGCAAATATAGGAGTGGCCAAAACAAAACCAAGAGATCCAATAGGAGCCAGCTTTGGGGTCCCTGACATTGCAGGGGTATCCCCTCATACCAAGAATTTGTCGTAGGTTATGATATGTTTGGCCTGAACCAATTGCTGGCATGCAAGGTCACACTCTAGGGACCCCAAGCAGAGGCTGGCTGCCTGGGCCCATGCGGGAGCTGCACCTGCCTCTGCTCACAGGTGGGTGGAGGAGGCCGGACCAGGGGCCTCGTCCGGGCTGGAGACCATGGACACTGTGGGGTGCTCGGTCCTGAACTACGGCTGAGTGAGGCCTGAAGTGCCGACCAACAGTCAGGGCCCCCCCTTTCACTGAGGATTAGCTGAGAGCCAGATCTGGACTGCTATGGGCAGGGAAGGTGCCCAGTGGACGTCAGCTGCACTCAGAGGTTCCCCCAGGCCTGCCCTCAAGGAGACACTTCACAGTCACCCCATATCCCATAACTTCAGGGGCGGTGCTGTCGCAGTATAGCATGGTGGGGAGACTTGGCTGGGCCCTGACAGGTTCAGACAGGCTTGGGGCAGGAGCTCGGGGGCGGGCCCTGCCCTGGAAGGCCAGTCCCAGGCAAGCCAGTGCTGCCCCTGGTCCGGGGCATGGCTGACAGCAGGTCCTTGACACGAGGGAGGCCTGAGAGAGGGCTCAGGCCCACTGAAGCCCCACCCCACCCTCTGTGCTGCTGGACCTGTGGGTGCTCCAGAGGGTGGAAGGGCACCACAGCCCTCTTTTGCTGGAAGTGGCAAAGACTTGTCAGACGCCTGGCACCTTGCACCACTCTCCTTGGTGGACTCAGTGATCTCACTAGGCACGAGGCCACCAACTCAAGACCTCCAACAGGCTTTCACCCCTGGCAGCCAAGTTCCGTGCCAGCAGTCTCAGGGACTCTTCGCTGAGCCAGAGCTCAGGCACCAGGACCCTCCCTGGCACCAGCATGGAACACCACAGGCATAGGAGTTCCTGCCCAGCTGCTCTGCGCCTCAGTGTGCCGCAACTTGGCCACTGCAGACAGCACATTCCCTCTGTTGCAGATCGGCAAGTTGTGCAAGAGTCAGCGAGGTGTGCGCACATCAGCGAGGAGCTGTGTCACCATAGGCCTGTGGGGAGCTCCAGGACCACGCACACAGCCTGAGTGTGTGCAGGTGCCCCAATGCCTCTGTGGGTATGTGGGGAACTGGGTCAAGGAGGGTGAGGGCAGGTCCCCCAGAGCCCAAAACAGCATCTCCTCCTTGTCCTGCTGTAGCTGTTGTCTGGGCCAGTTCTCCTTTACAGGTCCTGACTGGCATCCTGCAGTGCTCCGAGGCCTCCATCAGGTCCTTGGAGAGCAGCCAGAGGGACACATCTGGGGCCTGTGGGAGCCCTGGATTCCCAAGGCCTCACAGGACTGCACAGGCACACCGGGGTGGTTCCTTCTGGACCACACTCCCAAATGCCCCCCATACACACACATGCAAGCACCAGTGCTAGTGTCAGCTCCCAGTCACTGGGCAACAGTCACAGCAGCCAGAGCGGGACCCTGCCATCCAACCACCCAGAAGAGAGGAGGCCAGGGTGACCCAGCTGGCCATGTGCTCAGTGTGCTCTTCTTACCATAGGGCTCCTGAGGAGTGGAGTGGAGTCCGAGACTCTTCCTGCAGCCTATCCCTTGCCGACCCAGTTGGCCCTCTAATCTCTGATGCTGGCCAAATCCCTATGAATAGAAAAGGACTCCTGAGGCCTGTGAAGAAATGGGGAGCAGGAACCGAAACTGGAGACAGGAGCCAAATGTGAATTTGTCTTGACTGGTGAGGGGAGCAGTAGAAATCTGTTGAGGACATTAGCTAGTGTGGGAGAGAACATTGGCGTTGGACATGTGGACTGGACGAAGGTGCTGTGGTGATGCAGGGGGACTAGGAGAAGTAGACCCAGGGGCCTTGTAAATTGCACTGAGGGATTGACTTCTGAGGGCATGAACTGGTTTGATAAGAGGGCAGAGGACTGGACAGGCAATCGGGCTCCTCAGGCTGCTGTGAGGAGGATGAGCAGCAGTGGCAGGAGAGCAGCTGTTGCTCTTCAGCCTAATCACTGCACTCCCCACACCCAGGCAGCAAGTGTCAGGCCTGCTCAATTCAGGTAAAAACGCCAGAGAAGCCCAATGCCAGGACAAAGGGGGCGTGAAAGAGAGGGTTTGGAGGACAGTGAGGGCCCACAGCCTTGACTCAGAGTCACCTGCCACAGCTGCTGTTGGGCAGGGAGCCAAGCCTGAGAGCCAGCAGCTGTCCAGGTGCCTGCTGGGCTGTGCCTGAGGGTACCCGCCTGATGGGCAACACTGCCCTGGTGACCAGACCTGTGCGTGTCCTGTACCCTGGTGAGGCTTTCACAGGACTTTTGAAGTTAGATGGGTTTCATTAAGACAGGCAGTTTTTAGTTTTGTATTAAAACCAGCTTGATGCTCTGTATTTTATTGATGAATTTGATACAGTGACATCTGTCTTAGCCCATTTTGCTTGTATTTTTTGTGGGTTTTTTCCTTGCCTTATTCTAGTCTTTTAAGCATTTTCTTTTGCTTCAGGATTTTTGTAGTATTATTTTTTTTAGAGTTGGTATTTTGTCTTAATGGATTTCTAGAGTTTCTGTTCCTCTGAGAATTTATTTTTTCCCTTATAGAGGAAGCAAAACTTTGCAGGGGAAAGTGTTTTTGGTGGCAGCTGTTGTTTTGGACTTTGTTCACTATATCCCTCTGCTCACTTCATGCCATAATGTTATTTTTTGGAGACTGATGTGGAAAGTCTGATGTAGAGAATTCTGATGTCAGCCTGATTGGTTTACATTGTATGTCGCCTGTTTCTTCCCTCTTGTTAGCTTCATCAGTGTTTTCCTTGTCTTGGATTCCTGACAACTTTACTGTCATGAGTCTTGCTGTATTTTTTCTTTCATCAGGAAAGTTAGGTGTTCTTCCTTCCTCTTATGTTTCTGTTTTCATTGCCTTCATGTTTGGGAAGTTCTGTTTGATTAACTCCTCTAATATTTTCTCCATATTTGTGTTCTACTCCTCTCTTTCTGTTATTCCTGAAACACTTGTTTTTCCTTTCCTCACGGAGTCACATAAGTCTTGGAATGCTGCAACATTTGTTCCCCTTCACAGTCCCCTTTCCATTTCTGCTTTATTTTATTTTATGACAATTGATATTATCCCTCACAGTCTGAGAAGATCTTCCATGCCATTGTTTCTATTTCCTACTTGTTTTTCTTTTTGTGATGTGTTTCTGTGAACACTTGTTTGGTTATGAGAGGATTCAGCAGGGACAGGGTAGGGAAGGAAGCAGGTAGATCTACTGAAATATACTGCCGAGAACGAAGAGCAGGTGAGAATGGAGAGGTCCGCCGTGCCCAAAGGTTCAGCTTCTGGCTGGGGATAGAACTCATGCCAATAATTCCATAGAGTTGTCTTTAACCTCTGTGCTACAGTAGGTGCTTGATCCCAGTAGTATTGTTTGCAGAGATTTTATTCTCTAGTTTCTCTTTTATGGCAGAGAAGGAAGATACATTGTGAAGTTTCTTGTTTGGCACATAGTTCATAACTCCTCTAGTAAAAGTCAGGCAGCCTAAGAGGGCTAAGACTGATATACAGGCTTCACTCCCATATACTTAAAGCTCTTGTCCCTTGACCAGGAGCACATTGCAAGGAGCTGGCCTGCCTGCATGAAGTCTTTGGAGTGGACTTCAGTGAAAAAGTTGAGTAAAGTTCTCTTGAATCATTAGCTTTTTGGAATCAAAATTCTCAGCAAAGAAGGCAGCTTTTGCTGTTCATCAAAGAGATGAATCAACACATGTGCTACATCTTTTTCCAGTAAAAGTCAGCCTCAGTGTACAGATCTTTATGATTGATACTATATACTCCTTCCTGTTACACCAACACACTTAGAATGTGCACACTGCCAAGCTAGTGATCTAGTAGCTATGCTCACTTCTTTGCTTTACCCTCTTCATAGAGGAGCACTCAAAGAAAGTGATGAGTTTCATCACTGCTTCTCTGGAAATACTTCCAAAATCAGGGTGTTTCCCACTGGCATTTGTACGTTGATTCCCAGTAAGTGCTCGTTACTCCATTGGACACTTAGCCAGCATGTGTGCACCAGCTTTTTGTTACAGTTTATTCACTTGGAGATGTGCACGTGTGTTTAAACAGAATTAAAGAAAAACATTTCCTCATCCCACCACCTCATATTGAAACGAAATATACAAACAAGGTTTTCATATTTTCCAGAAAAATTTTTATATTAATCCAGTATAAAACATATGTAATGAACATGTATACATATTTTGCTTGTTCTGAATGCTTCAAAAATGCCATTTTTTTAATGAGCACATTCGACACAATTTAGTCATTGGTGTAACTGGTTGGCCATGATCATTAACTCACTGCTGCATAATATTCTATCACATGTATTCTGCACTCACTCCTTCCTTCAGTGCATGTGATTAGTGATTGTGTCTGCAACGTGCTTAGCTTACTTCCTGGAGCTCACTAAGCTGTTTGTGCACTCCTTGAAAGTGAGGCATGAAGTTAGCCCCTGGTACTTGATTTCTTCCCATTGGATATGTTGCCTTTTCTCCAGTACTGAAGATAGAGCAGCTATTAAGTTATGGACTAATTAGAGATAAAAATGGGGATCCTACTATCAAAAACTATGGCCTGTGTACACTTCAATGACTACAACTCCCAGAAAGCACTGGGATGTCCATTGCTTCCTTCTCAGTTCCATTTCCTTCCGGGTTAAGTAGGTGGTTCCAAAGTGCTTACCCAATCAGAGTTTCCAAGGGAAAAATTGCCCAATGATCATCTACGGTGAGGTGACAATAAGCAGGAAGGTTGCCTGGTAGTGTCATGGGCACCATTATTGAGCCGCAGCTGTGAAGTGTGGACCCCAGACCCACTGCTATCCTAGTTGCCCTCACTTCCTAGTGCTGGGTGGGCACATGGAACCCGCTCGCCTAATGTATTCCACATATTCCTCCTCTTTCTGCTGCACTGATACTGACCATGAGGTTGAATGCTGCATTTATGAAGAGGTTTCTGTTAGCAAAAGTTTAGGGGCTGGCTTTCTGGTGGGTTGGGTGCTGGGGCATGGCCTGTATATATGTGGTGGGGGTGGTGAACGGATGTGCTTTTCCACCCAGAGGCAGCAGTCGACTCCTGTGCTCTTTGCTTCACACCTGTGAAATGTACTATGGTTCCTGTAACCTCTGATAATTTACTATCTGC
>NW_004567165.1:502772-505502 GCF_000260355.1 Condylura cristata
CCAATGCAGAATTGGGAGAAATACACGAGGACTTAGGTTACTGATGTTTAGCAGAGATGTCTGTGTTTCTCTTCAGGCATGGAACATGTATTTGAATTGAATAATCTGAACGTTCTGGTCAGGGAGTTAGCAGAGTGATAAACTTGTTACAGATACTCTTTGTGAGTTATGTGTGAGCTTATTTGATGTTCAGTGACCTGGAAAAGGAGTTACTGTCATGTGGAAAGAGAAGTGAGAAATGGTCACTGTGGGAAGGTAGTAGACCCTGAGTCCTGGTTATGAGTACAGTTGGAGGTGTCTGTTAATTTGTGTTGGAGCACTCCATATCCAGGGATGTTTCCTGAATGTCCTGGTTCCTGAAGATCTGACCATTAACACTTGACCTCTACTCACCTGCCTTCATTTTCATCCGTTTCAGATATGCAGTAAGCACCGGCTATTGGTATTACCCTTACATCCATCATTTTGTGATACTGAGTAAAGAGAAGAAGGCCCCACAATTACAGAGGCAAGTGACCATTTGTTACCCAGCATCTCCTCATCTGGGAACCCAAGGCTATAAGGATTCCTTCTGAGACCAGTGTGCACTCTCTCCAGTAGTGTCTGCAAGTGCTAATTTCCCAGAGTCTTCACCAACCCCATTAGCTTTTGCCTTCCCTTTCCGCAACAATGATGCCATTTGGTAAAGATAGATTCTGACCCCTACAAAATGGAGATGGAAGGAAAATGGTAAAAGGAAGACAAGTTTTCCTTTGACATTCATCTATTAAAGTTCCTTCCTTAAAAAATATTAGTTTCCATGAGCTCTCTCACTTTGTTTTTTGCAGAATCTGCACAGCTATCACTATGGTCATAAAGATCCAAATGTCAAATTACAGGAGGTCATTTCCCAGAGCAACATGCAGATCAGATGTTTTGATGTGAAACACGTGTCTTATAAATAAATAAAATAAATGGGTGCTTATTTTTCATAACATAATTCCATAATTAAGTAGAATGCACTATTTTGGTTCATAAAATTTAAAAACAGAATCAGGTATGTACTAAAAACCAATTTAAATTAAAAAAGGGAAGATAATGTAAAATGTATTTCCCCAACATAGCCTGAGGTAAACTGCTGATCATGAGGAATGGACAGAGTGTGCTACTTTGCAGTTGACTATGTAAGACATATGTCTGTGGTCATGAAGGAGAACTAATTTATTTATTTATTTATTTAGTTTTGTCTCAGGATATTTTGCTGTAGTCCATGGGGCAAGTCAGCTCATCCAGGAATTTCTACAGAGGCAGAATGTCACTGCTAAACTTTAACTGTTGGAATTGGGATGGATTAAACATTCTGGACATTAAAAGTAAGTTAGAATTATCTCTTCTCTTTCCCAAGTTGTCTAAATTATATGTACTGAACATGTTTACCTGGTTCAAAAATAAAGAGAAATTCTTACGGGGAAGCAGTGCACCTGTGCATCACCCCTGTCTTTAAGCTGCTTACACGCCCCTCACTGCGCCCCCCCACCACACACTTCCTTTCTCAGGACCCCCGAGGAAGAGATGTGGATGGTTTCTTGTGGGAGACCCTTTGTCCCTGATCACGGTTTATTGTAGGGCAGAACAGGCAAGGTGAGTCTCAAGGTGAGAATGGCGACAGCCAGTGGAGATTCCTAGAAAAAGGGGGAAAAGGGGGGGAAAAAGGGGGATTGGCCATGAGGAAGACACGGGAATGGGATTTGGGTGCAAATCTTCCTGCTCTGCCTTCAGCAAAGTTTTATTTTATACACCTCAGGCAGGAGAGGAATGACAGTAGCATATGAAATGAGCTGAAATCACAATCACCTTTTTTATAAGAATAGTCTGGAGTCCTTTTGACCTTTAGTTGAGATTATAACATTTTTTCAAATCAATCTATCAAGGTTAAAACATGTAAATGTATTTAAAAATTTTAAGACTAATATTACTATATTTACCACAGTGAAGGTTAACCAAAATAAAATCCCTGAAGCATCATCTATTACTTAAAGGCTTTCATTTTAACTTTTGATTTCATTATTCTCATCTAAAATGTCTTTCTGAACTTAAGGGAAAACAAACTTCTCAATAAATGCAGATGCTACCACAACTTACCATTCCAACCAGGCTCTTGTTCTGAGTTTAGGTCTCACCAGATTTTTTTTTTCTGAATCCCCTTTTTCTAAGGTTCACTTCTTTTCTCTTTTCTCCCTCTTTATTTCAGATGCTTGTCAAGTTAGTGCTTTCCATAACTAATACCTTATGCTAAATTAATATGTCAAAGTGATAAAAGTCTAGTTTTAAAGCCTGGGATTTGCCATCGTCTTACTGTGTAACCCTGGGTCAACGATTTAACATCTCTTGGCCTCAGGTTCTTAAAGTGACTGTCCATAAGCCTGATCTTAGGGTTGCTATGGTGAGGATTATGTAAATTTAAGATTTACTAAGTGTCTATCACAGAGTAAGCACAACATAGTGATTGTTAATAGTTCTACATGTAAAAAATAATAAATGCAAGTAAAATATTCATGCATCCAGCATAGCTTGAAACATACTTGATGAAACCAGTAAAATTTCCAGGGTAACAAAAATATGTTTTTGAGGGATAGTACATCTCCTTAACTTAACGTAATCCAGTCACAAAAATCAACTCGAAGTGGATTAAAGACCTAGACATAAGAATGGAAACCATAAAATACCAAGAAGCAAAGATGGGTCAAACAC
>NW_004567165.1:506293-509739 GCF_000260355.1 Condylura cristata
ATCATGCTTAGTGAGATAAGCCAGAAAGAGAAAGAAAAATACCAGATGGTTTCACTCATAGCAGGAGTATAATGGACCAAGCGAGAAAATAACAAAAATAATGAACAACCATATACCAGATACATTTTGCGGGGGTGGAGTGGGGAATGGGATCAAAAAAGGGGTGGGGGGAGAAATGCACGGGATTATGGTGATGGCACACGGGTGATTTGGTGATGGGAAACCCGCGGGGATTACAATCAAGATGGAAAAAAAAACATGTACAAAATGATGTAAAAATAAACTTTTGTAATAAAATAATCTCTGCTGTCAGTGATTAACAACCTAATGCAGATTTAGCATAATTAATTTTATCTCTGTTTTTCCAGACCAATTTTGTTTTTCTGCCTTCTTTTTATCCCTACCCAGATGTGGACTAATCCTGATCATCTCTGATGCTTACATTTAGACTCTACTTATTTTTAAGAATCACGGGTACATTTCAGGACAAATCTGTCCTGGGACTGCTGAAATGACTGCCCCCTGCCTGTTCTGTGTCCTATATGAACCTCTGCTCTGAAGCCTCATGATAGTATATAGCTTGGTTTCATGGCAATGGTTGATTCATGAAGACCAGGGCAGGTTCGTTGCCATCTGGGGGAGTTTCCAGTTCTCTAAAAGAAAATTATTCAGCAGAAGAAAGAGATTCATCCATGAATAAACTTCTAAAGTTCTCTATTAACACCATTCAACTTCTTGATAAATACATGTAGGAAAACTATCCTGACTACTAGCCAGTATATCCACACAAATTCTTTTTTATTATTATTATTTTTAATCTCTTGAGATTTGAGGGGCTTTTTGAGGTCCATAAAGTATCTGGCACTAGATGGAATATATATTGTCGGCACTAAGGTCATGTGAATTACAGGTTCCTATTGAGAGTCCTGGATCTACACAAAACTAGGAAACCATGATGATGAGTTGAGAATAATTACTTTTTTCATAATTTGTGACTAGTGAGCATTTCTTGTCTCACCTGAAAGCTGGAATTTCCAGGCACCTGGGTAAGGTTAGGGGCAGGTATCTTGACCTGGGACTGTTACTATCTGTATCCCTGGAGCCTCCTAAAGGCTTGAACTGTATGCTTCATGGAAAATGAAAAAAATCATTGATGAATAAAGTTTCTGCAAAAGTAGCTTCCATGCCCTATAAAAGCTTCTCTGCGTTTCCCAGCGGGTACGACTTTTCTGACCACAATGGGCATTCTTTGAAACTCACCTAAGAACATAAATTTCCTGCCTTTCCTTCAGAAACTTTGTGTGATCTTCCGTTCTTTAATTTCACTGAACTTTTATCTTGTGCTGTCAACCAGCGAAATCTGTGTCCCTGACGCTGGGGTCACTCTCCAGTTCCAAGGAGCCCATTCCCCCATAGCAGATGCCACATGCCCAACATGGACACAGATATGGGATTAATCTCTTCCTTCGACCCTCCTTTCTAACAGGCCCTCTGTCCTTGGCTGTCCGACCTTTGCTGGAGCTAATTGACTGCCTGTCACTGACTGTCTTGGGACATTTTTTGGGCTAATGCCAGTGGATCCACTGATCCTCAGAAGTGACAGGGATGCTTGTCTCTCCAAGGTGTTCTTTTCTGGTATTAGACAGGACCTGCAGACATACCCTCTGCTTAACTTTGCTTGACCTGCTGAATGCCAGCCCCAGTTTATGGGACTCAGCATTCTGGTCTACTGCTGGTCTACTGAAGGGATGTGTCTCAAATTTACAGGGCATTGTTTTTATGACTCTTAATTTCCACTGGAAGGGATCGGCCAGGCTAGTCATAAAGACTGTCAATTCTAAGCCTTATTCTGCCACCACTTCGGGATGCCTTCTTCCTCTACACATCTGCTGAGGATACAAAATGAAATTTTGCCTGAATACCTCATTTTTTTAATGCAAACTATCTGTTCTCAATATCATTTAGACAATAGTCCAAGTGGCCAGAAGATGGCAGCTTAACCTTTTGGTCCTATTGACCTAAGCAACTTCTGTCCACGCAATGGAAAATGGTCAGAAAACCTTAAAAGCCAGCCTTGCCTTCTTTTGTTCTCCCACCCCCACAAAGTTACTTCCAAGTTCTTATAGCTCTCAAGACTCCTCAATTTAACCCTCTGAGACCTGTTCCTCAGATAAGAAACTGTCTCTCCACTGGATCCCTCAATTCCTTGTCTGAAATTCCAGGGTCTCTATCATCATCAACCTCAACACCTCAACTTTCACCTAACAGACACTCTGTTCCTTCCACTTCAGCTCCAGCCTGTTCACCCTGACCGGACCACAGCCTCAGCCTGAACTACTTCAAAATCCCACACCTGGCTCTCCATTCTAAACGCCAAGTCATCATAACCACTCACAGGACGACCCTCCTCTGCCCCCTCAGAAAGCTTGCAAGGGATGAAAGGGTAGCCAGGGTTCATAATCCCTTCTCGCTAGCTGATTTCTCTCAGATTGAAAAGCCCCTTGGCTTTCTTGGTTTTGCCAGCACAACTACAAGTGGTCTGAGTTCACTTACTATCAAAAAAAAAAAAATTAATCTCTGCTCTGTCTTCCCTTCTCAAATCCTGCTCTACCTTCCAAATCCTCTTATCAGGGGTTTGTAAATATTTTACTTTCCTTCTTCCCTCACAAAAGAAATTGTCTCCAGAGTACTTCTCACTATGTGTTACATCATCAATCACATCCCACCCGCAGTCCCAACATCCATCAGTCATCTCCTCCACCTGAGGATTTCTCTCCTTCTCCTGTTCTCTGGTTGGCAATTGCCCTCCCATACCACCCTCTGCTCACTCCACTCTTTATTTCCCTGTGACACTTCTCTAAAGTCTGCCTTTGCCCTAAAAAAAAGGTATCACTCTCAAACCCATATTTACTTGTCTGGGACTAATTTACCACTCTCCCTGGCTTCTCCATCCACTCAACCAGCACCCCCAAATCTCCCATAAACCCCCTCCCTCTCCTGTCTCTCTGCCCCTGCTCTCCTCCTGCAGCTCACGTCCAATCCAAAACCAAATCCCCCACAACCTTTCCCTTTTGTGGAAAGAGGCTGTGTTAAAGGTGTGACTCTGTTCCATGTTCTGTTCTCTATGGCTGAAATCCCCAAATGAAAATCATTTGAGATACTTTTCTAAGGACTCCTCCTTAAAAAATTGGAATTGGAATATCTCACTCAGGCTTACAATATGGCTTTGCATGACACTATGTCATCCTGTCTTCCACATTTACTGCTGATACCGAGCACAGGCTACCACACACACAGATCTCTTGAGCATGGCATTTAATGAGATAATAACAATTAAGATAAACAGCAACAGGTTGACTAGGGGCCCCATGACAAAGAGAAAGCTGAGCTTCTGGCAGCGACACTAAATCTCTAACAACACCAGACCATAGACTAGAACAGCAAGG
>NW_004567165.1:511527-512209 GCF_000260355.1 Condylura cristata
CTTTTATTAGCCACCTAATCCCGGGTGCCTGTCCCTTGCTTTTCACAGCCACCTTATCTGGGGTGCCTGCCTCTTTCTTCTCAGCAACCTATTCCTGGGAGACTGCATCTTGCTTTTGTCTGCCACCAAATCTGGGGTGTCTGCCTCTTGCTATTCTCAACCATCTAATCTGAGTTTCTGCCTCTTTCTATTGTCAGAAAATAATATGGGTACCTGCCTCTTTCTTTTCTTGGCCACCTAATCTGTGGCACCTGTCTCTTTTCTTTTGTCAGCACCTAATCTGACATGTCTGCCTCTGGCTGTCCCCCTCCACCTAATCCGGCGTATCTACCTCTTGCATTTCTCTGCCACCTAATCTGGGTGTCTGCCCCTTTATTTTGTCAGCCACCTAATCTAGCATGTCAACCTCATGGTTTTCTCTGCCACCTAATCTGGCATGTCTGCCCCTTGCTTTTCTCTGCTACCTAATCTGGGGTGACAGCCTCTTTTCTCTGCCTCCTATTCTGGGGTGTATGTCCATTGCTTTTCTCTGCCACCTAATATGAGGTGCCTGCCACTTTCATTTGTCTGCCACATAATATGGAATGTCTTCTTGCTTTTCTCTGCCATCTAATTTTGGGTTCTGCCTCTTGCTTTTCTCATCCAATGAATCTGGGTACCTGCCTCTTTCTTTTTGAGCCAC
>NW_004567165.1:538366-539991 GCF_000260355.1 Condylura cristata
TCATGGGGAAATGCCAGCACCATGCAGTCCTGCCTCAGAAATTTTGTGAGGCAGCCAGGTGCAGCCAATAGACTGATGCCCAGGAGGACCGTTGTGGAAACAGGGATAGACACAAGGAAAACAGACCCCAGGGATGTCAGAAGGGGGTACTAGATTCCCCAGGATGGCCCCTGGTTGCTGATGCTCCATGAGTGGGGATTCCCACCTTCCCTGGGGAGACACCACCCTTGGGGCCCAGGGCCAAGTGATTCACACAGTGGACCCTTCTCCTTTTGGGTTCTCCTGGCCTCCAGTACTCTCCTCCACTTCTGAGTGCTGACCTTTCCCCTCCTATCATGTTTCTGTTGCTGTCCACTGCATGGGCCTCTTCTCTGTTTTGTGTGACTGCCCTAGTATCTTCAGCTTCCAAACTCAGTTGTGCCCTCGGACACATTGCTTTATTCCCAGGTCTCTTCCACTCGCAGCTGTTGCATGTCTTCTCTCACTGTTGCTCTCCTCTTGTGCCATTCAGATTTCACTTGCTCTCCTATCTGATCCCTTCACTGGCACAAACTGCTTGACCTCCCTTGATCTAGAGATTTCCACTGCCTGGTGCTGAGCTCCGCATAACATTGGACTGACACAGTGCACTGCAGATATGATTGAAGGTACTTTTGGGTTCCTAGATTGGCTTTGACCATTTGATAATGTGTTAGAGTGACAGCATCAATACTACCCTTTGAGAGCCAACCTTCCACTGAGGCCTGCTTCTTGTTGCAACTTGGCATATATGGATGGTATGAGGGGCAGTAACTCCCTACCAGCCTCCCCATAATGGCCTGGCTGGGGCCCAGTTCAAGGCCAGCTCTGGCAGGGGTTTGGTTAGACTGACGTATGGACAGGTGGAACAACCTCCACTTAATGAACCCTGCATGGAAAGAACCTGGGGCAGTGGTCACCTCCAAAAGGACTCTGGACCATCCTGGTCAGTGATAAGTGTGGACACATCACTTTCAACAGGTGTCTGTTATGTTTTCTCCAATCAGGTTTGAGTTTACTTTGATAGTGTTACACAAACTGATAGCTCAAAATAAAATAAATTATGAGAATTTGGCTGTGAAATACAATAAACCAGATAGTGAAATGAAACCATAGAAATTAACATTTAAAAGTAGTGAAAAGAGTGCACTCACTTGTAATTTAACAGAGAAACAAGTGGCATTCTTATTCAGACAGGCCACTCAAATAGCATAGAATTTCTTGTTAATATGAAGTTTGTGCTTTGGAAAAAGGAGACTAAGAAAGAGATGTCTGACCACAGTCCACAGAGGAAAGTGGAAAAGAATATGCAAGAAACACTTCCAAAATGTGAAAAAGGAACAGATAATACATTTAGCTCTTTCATCCCACAAGGTGGTTGAACCAATATTGGCAAGAGATCACATAAAAGAAAGCCCGACAGTTTTGTGTAATACAATTGTCACATTGATGTCAACAATGTAAAGGGGAAATGATAGGCAGAAAGACAGTTTCAAGATCAAGAAATAATCCATTCATAGACTACAATGAGGAGAATCCCTGAGAAGGCACCAGTAACATCAAAATGTGGCTGAACTTTCCAATAGCCAACACTAGAGAAATAAGAA
>NW_004567165.1:541003-542197 GCF_000260355.1 Condylura cristata
ACCAGCAACAGTGTCCACTTTTCTACAAAACAAATAGATGATACATTATTTGACACAACCAATATTTCCCCAAAAGCAATAATATACCCACTTTAATAGAAAGAGATCCATTGTGTGAACAAAATCAAATTATGGAGTATAGTAATTGCAACTACAACAATATTTCTTTACTTTTGGAAGCCATTAGTACTAGAACATGTGCACATACTGAATGTAAATAAAACATTTTTAAATCCTATCAAGCTATCAACTATAAAATGTTCAACAAAAGACATGGCCAAATTATGCACATTCCAGGCAAATTCTACTGTGAACATGCCTACAAATTCAACTTCTTTCCAACAGGGAAGTAGTTTTGGTACCAACCAGACATGACAGAGTAAGGATATGAGTATGAACATAACTATAAATCTGGATCAAATGATGGAGTAGTTGAGCATGATGGAGAAGATATCAAAGGTAATATAGAAGCTTCATCATCTCTCCTCCAGCCTCCACCTCATCCATTATTCCACATATATGTACAAGGTTCAACCACCAAAAGAACCTGTATTTGCCCCATAGAGCTTACCATGACCAGAAGGAATCATTAAACCCATATAAGGATACAAACAGCACTGTGATATATGTTGTCAATATTCAAAACTTTAACTCAACATAACAACCAAATTAACTCCAGCAACTCTCAGGTGTATAATACAAGGCAACTGTTAGTAGAAAACTCTTGAATATGGTAGCACTTATAATTCAATACCTGATCAATCTATTAATGTCCACATATGTTGAGCCACATGTATTAAAACAATGCACAATTATATACATTTCACCTCAAAATATAATGCATTTTACCACTTACCAAGAAGATGCCTTAAAATGAAGCACACACCTATCCCACATCTTTCAAACAACATGATCAATCCCAGAGATATACCAAAAATTTCAGAACAAACCATAGATTGAAAGCACAAAGCCAAGATGATAATTTTATGTTTCCAAGGTCCTACACATACAATAAAACAAAGTATGTGATACACAATTATCTGAGATGCAAAATCTGAGGAAAAGTGACACTTTGAGAACCAGTGTTTGAGGAAAAGTCATGCCCCTGAGTGAAAATATCTGAGAAGTTCTCAAGGGGCACAAGTATCTGAGACACAAAAAGAGAAAAAGTGACATGTTGCAGGACAGAGTCAG
>NW_004567165.1:543737-545565 GCF_000260355.1 Condylura cristata
TGTGTGTGTGTCTTTCTCTGTCTGTATCATTAGATAAAGACCCATTTTCAATATTTTCACAGATAATTCATTTTGCATATTTTTGTGAGCCCTGGTAAATTTGGCTATGATGGTAAATGGTGAAGCTTTCTATTACATAGATCTTGAACTTTAAGAAGTTATTTAAGACAATCAATTCAGCATTATTTATGGGTTGCCAGATATGTTCCTGGCACTTTGCAGTTCTTGGATAAACACCTTGACATTACCTCTGATTTCAAGAAGCAGACACTAATTAGTAGGGGAAGTTATATGCATAATGTAGCGAGTGAGCATCAAGTGTTTTATGAAAATTCCAGAAGAGTGAGGAGTGCTATACTCTGACTTGTCTGAGCAAGAGGCATGGTGGATGGACCATCTGAGCTGAATTTGAAGGATCTTATCTACCATGATAAATTACCAGAAACAGTAAGGTGTCCAGTTTGTAGAAATGAAAATGAAAGCAGCTAGCAAATACTTTGATGTCTCTTAGTTTCACTCCCTTTATCTCTTAATTTTATAGGCACTCTATGGGGTTCACTCATGATTTCAAATAAAGCAGCCCTATGATTTACTCTGAAACGTCCTTACAGCAGTACACAGTCTACTTCCCCAGGGCCGTAATGTAGCTGAACAATTGCAAGTCTTTTACCTGGTCTCTTCTATGTTCATCACCTCTATTTTTTCTATAATAGAAACCAGGTCATTGTTATGTGATAAAGAACCCTTCAGTGGAATTCTGTGATGTCTCAAATGAAAGACATTAGCCTTTAAGTGAATCAACTATTCTTAGCATTTATATTTGGAAACATTTTTTAGTGATTGGGGGAAAAACTAGGATTTAAGTTACCAGTGAAAAGATGTTATCACTGCTCAGTTCCAGTCCTAGTACCTGTCCCATTTTGGTCCTCAAAGTCAGTAAATGTAGATGTTAATATGCCTGTGCAAATACTACAACTGCAACACAGTCAACTATAAATAACAAGGAGTAAAAAGAGACATTGACTGAGTACGGGCCAACATGCTGATTTACATTAGAATTTTCAATGTTCTTTAAATATTTACATTACTTTACCTTGTATAATTATAGTAACATTATTTCCAAAATATCACCAGGTTGCCATTATTAGTTTGTTTATCTTTGTGCAATTATAGATATTTAAATAATGTATGATGTTGCCCAGTGTAACAGTTGAAAAGCAGCATAAATGAGACTCTACCTGCGGTCTATAGATTTTCAATCTGTTCTGAAATCTCCTTTCCAACAATCTTCCCACTCACCATACCTTCTGGTCACTCCCTGAATCTCCTTTTAATACATGAATCATCCTTATGTGGAGGGAGGCTTCCTGTGTCAGGTCACCTCCCCTAGGCCCACTGCAAATTTATTGGTGCCACTGAAAAGACTGCAGAAGGCTTGATGCACAATGAGAAGATATGAACAATATTCTCATTTTCTAATTTAAACAAATGTGCAATTTCTGCCAGCTTTTTTTTTTTTCCCCCTTAAAGAATACACCCTGTGTGGCCGGGCTCTAAGTCCTCCCCTGTCACAGTCACTACATCTCCTGCACCCTAAGATTAGCCAGCAAGGGAGCAGGCAGGACAGGGGTCCCCTACTAGAGTCAGACCATTTGGCCCCCATGGAGTTGATGCAGATGTCACAGCTTGGTGGTGTTGGGGAACTGGGAGGGACTCAGGGATGATCAGCTGGGATCAGGAGCTTGGTGTTGGCTCTTGGCATGGCTTGTGGGACTGAATGGGATTTGATGGCTTGGTGGGACTCACCAGGGCTCAGATTCTCCTCAGA
>NW_004567165.1:546074-547600 GCF_000260355.1 Condylura cristata
GGGCAGCCCCAGTCTCCCCAGAATAACCCATGCTCACAGGTTGAACGGTTTGGGGCTCCCATCTCTGCCTCTTGACTCCACCATCCCCAAGGACAGAGGATTCTGCACTGAAGTTTCTGAGGGCAGCAGGCGAGTGAGGAGGACAGAGCCTCCTACAGACGCCGCAGGGGTTCCTGTATGGATCCAGACAGATGCAGGAAGAAAAAGTGAGTTAGTTTTGCTGTTGTTGTTTTTCCTATAGATAAGCTAGATTGGAGTTTACTATGTGTGGGTATAATTCTAGTTAAACTACAGTTTGCTTTTTTTAAGTCAATTTTGGGGGAAATTTCAGTGCTTTTTAATAGATTGATGTGTTTAATGTAGTAAAGTACAGTTTCTCTAGCAGACATGTCAGAGGTGGCTCGACTTGGCTTATTAAAACAGTTTAAGAAGTTGTCATCCTGTCACTCATGATGTTATATAAAGGAAATGATGTCAACAGAATGTGACATTATTAAAATTAAGTGTGTTCAGTTAGGCATTTGGAGGTCAGTATTGGCTCTTCATTTTCCCTGCTAAGATTAAAATACTTCTTCTTAAGACCGGCTATAAAATATGTAAACTGATTAGCATCTATTGCTTAGGTTGGAAAAGACTAAAATTGTTCAATATTCTGATCACCATGAAGTTTCCACAAGGACTTATTGCAAGGTAAGGGAAAATGTGAACACCTCAAGTCTTTCTGGAAGGGCCGTGTATGACTTTGTAAACATCTCACCTGCTCCCAAGGACTTGCTTGTACTCACCCTAAGTCTGAACTTGTAGACTATTGTGATTTAAGTTGACATCAAACAAGGAGTTGTAAATGTAACTCTATTCATTTACTCTAAAATCTGATAAGATAAACTGGCATGGGTACATTCTGGATAAACACGATGAGAAGCTTGGCACTATATACACGAAACACATAAAACTGCAATTTTCTTTCAGTGCCAGATCTATTTGAAATACCACTGAAATCAATAAAACTAGTTTTGGGGCTTGGAGTAATATATCTATATCTATATATCTATACACATTTATATAAAATATATGTGTGCATATATATTATATATACTCATACACATCCATATCTTTATATATCTGTGTGTGTGTTTGTGGTGGTTGCTTATAACTTCTATGGTTTCAATTCAAATAAATTATTGGCAAGATGCTTGTCAGACGTAAGAACCGTAATTTTCAGTTTTACTTACTGTTTTAAGCATGTCCCCTCCTGTTTCTCCATCTTAGAGATCCCCTAGGTGTTCTACCCGTCTTCCACTAGGTGCCCGCCCTTACCACTGCCTTCATGCTTCTTCCTGTTTCTCTAGCATCTGTCTTGCAGTTTCACTTCAGGCTCCATCATAATACCTGGAGCACAATTAGGTTTCAGTAAGCACCTGATGAAGAAATGAAAACAATTCAAATGAATAGCATGGGAGATACCTGTTCATGGAATTTAATTCTATAAAAGAGAAACAGCAGAGAAAACGTAGAACATGTTAGTG
>NW_004567165.1:549397-550516 GCF_000260355.1 Condylura cristata
CACACCAAATAACACCAACTCACACCAAATCTCAGCCAAACACACCAAAGTTCACCAAATCACACCCAAACACCAAATCACACCAACCTCATGGTCTGTGCTCTGTGCTTCTGGGGACCAGGTTTGGTGCTGCTGTGAAGCCTGGTGCACTCACAGATGTCTCCTTGGGGCCCCTCTCTTCTTTCAAGTAACTCTAGGGATCACTGTTGCTTCTCCCGGCCCACAACCTGTCAAGGTGGTCTAAAGCCCTTCAATGTGATGATGCGAGGAGCAGCCCAAGTCTGCTTAGACTGTGCTACTACCCAGATCTGCTGATTGGGGGCATCTGCTGGCTTGGTTTTGCTGCCTGCTGGACAGGAGATATTGCTGGTTCACGGCCTCCCTGTTCACAGGGGAGCCAGGCTACACGCCCCCTTTCCCAACCATACGATGCTGTCGCTGTGATCTCTGAAATGGCAGGTTTCCTGCCCCCACCTGTGTGAACCTCACCTCTCTCAGTTTGGGTCAGCCGTTTGATCGATTCCACTGAACACTGGATCAGAGAGACGATTCAGATCTCTCTGTTTACCACCTGAGTGGTAAATCTCTCTGAGTTCCACCTGATTTCTCTGGGGAATTGCTAAAACAAGATGCAAAAGTTATTAATGCATATGGGGGTATACTGGCCTGCACACGGATGTAAAGTAGAGAGAGCCCCCTCATGAGTGACTTTCTTCTTTAGGTTGTCATTTACGGTGTGACTCCGGGTTCCTGTTTTTGCAGTGGGAGGACATCCTGACACCAGCACCGTGATGCCTTTCCTGCTCCTTCTCCGTCACTAGGTCAGTGCATCTCCTTGTGATCTTCTCTAGACTGACATGGACATGTTGTATGATCCTTCAAGAATTTCCCAAATCGAATAGATTTTATTTCTCTATATCACTTGTATTAACTTCTCCTGGATTCTATTCAATTTGAACAATGATCAACTGGCTATAGGAGTAGTAATTGCTCATTAGAACTTTGATTATTGTTAGGAAATACACTGTGATTTAAAAGAGGCTCCCATCTTAATATGATAATTTTTATGGTTATTAATTATCGTGTATCTGTCTCCTCCTGTGTTCGCCAGTAATGACT
>NW_004567165.1:571727-573401 GCF_000260355.1 Condylura cristata
AGAAGATCCCATGGCCAGCATGTGTTTGACAAGCCCATAGACTCCTGCAGACCCAACAAGTTCCTGGAGGGAGAGGCAGCTTCTGTAGAATCAAGAAATGAGTTAGTGTTTTTGTTTGTTTGTTTGGTTTCCAATAGAAATGTTAGCTGAAATTTACATTTGTGATTAGATATAATTCCACTTACGCTGTTGGTTAATTTTTAAGCAAAATTGGAGCAAATGTCAGTGCTAGGAGTAAGAATTTGCACTTGCAGCGAGGGTCCTTTTCAGAGCTTTTTAGTATCTTGATGGGTTTTAGGCATGAAGTAGTTTCTCTAATGGACATGTCATAAAGGCAGCTCCACGTAGCTTTTCGAAAAGATTAAGAAGTAGTTATTCTGTCACTCACGATGTTATATAATGGAAATAATGTTAACACGATGTATTATAATTATACTTAAGTATACACAGCTGGAGTATGGGGCTTGCTGGAAAAAAAAATAGTAAGAAAGGGGGAAGCACGAGTGATAGCCACCTAGGGTCCCACACTTGCACAAGGGAATTTGTGGCGGGGGTTGGGGTCAGACTCTCTCTGTGGCCAAGTGCAGCCCCGCCCACCATAGGGCTTCAGCCAATGGCAGGACAGATGGGCGGGTTCCACTATACTTCAATCAAGCATCTGAAAGTCAGTATCAATTCTTCAATTTCACTACTAAGATTCACATACTTCCTCTGAAGCCTGTCTGTTCACTGTAAATGTAACAACCACTTATAAGGTATATCTTTCTGTTGCTAGAGATTAAACATGAGCATGAGCTATTTTAGTATTGGTCACCATGAAGTTTATTACACACACACACACACACACACACACACACACACACACACACATATATATATAGTAAGGTGAGGGGAAGTGAGCACACCTGATGTCTTTCTAGAAGGGCAGTATCTGACCTTGTGAACGACTCCCCGCTCCCCAAGACTTGCTTGATTCTCGTTTCAATCTTGTAGACTGCCATTGTGTGATTTAACTGGGATCCAACAAGGATTTGCAAAAATGACTTTATTAGTAGATAAGAGCCACTGGCATGAGTGAAATCAGAGGTCACTTTCTGGATGTGCACCACAAGTGGTCTTGGCATTGTGCAAACTAAGTAAATGAAACTGAGGTTGTCTCACTGTACTAGACTTTTTTGAACTACCACCCACATCAATATAAACTAATACCGGGGCTTGGGTGTTTGTTGTTGTTGCTTGACTATCATTTTTATCAGTTTAACTCAAATGGATTATTTTCAAGATAATTGTCAACTTTAGGAGGTATAATCGGTGCAGTTTAACAAACAATTTAAGTATGCCCCCTCAGGGCTTCCCCATGGTACAAATATCCTGTTTTCTCCCCCACTGCCCCTAGGTGGGCTCCCGTTTCTGTGGCCTTCATGCATCTTCCTGCTTCTCTAAAACATTGTTTTACAGTTTGTCTCTAGGCTCTGTCAAAGGGCCTGGAGCACAAAATGGACTCACTAAGTATCTGAGCAAGAAATGATAGAATTCAATGAATGGGTGGAGTGTATTTGAACTGTTAGTGTAATTGGATACAATGAAAGAGAATCACCTGAGAAAAAAAATAGTAATTTTATGATAAGCATTTGTTTAACCTGTCACTACTACTTCATGCTACTAGATCTAATT
>NW_004567165.1:574178-577451 GCF_000260355.1 Condylura cristata
CTTGCCTTGAGCCAACCCCTTTTGTGTAGACTTTTACCCACGAGGGAAGAGTAACTTTGGGTGTTTGATTTAGTAACTATATACTTTGTCTATTCTGTATTGCACACTACTTGTATTAAAGTTTCTTTCCATTAAAGGTCTTGATGTGCTGGATGGAAAAACCTAGTTAGAACAGCCAGGTTTGGGGGTTCAGCTTTGTGTCTCTCCCTGTCCCGTAACTGGATGGCACCAAGAAAGATCAGCCAGATCCAAGGACAGTCTCCTTTCTATTTAGGGTCAGACAGAATATAAGAAGCTCAAAGCAGCAAGGAGGCAGATGGGAAGTGCACATATGGGTGGAGGATGCACAACCAGCTGGCCCAGCCAGGGGTAAACTAGTTGGAAAGTCAAGGAAAGCTCAGTGTGCACTGCTCAGTCATGGCCACTGTCCCGGATCTATGCACGCTGGTTTCAGCAGGTACAGGTCCTCATGCCAGGACTTTTGCCCTGAGAGGTTCCTTATCAACTGTCCCTGTTTCTGCACACTGAGCAGTGCAGAAGTGTCAAAACAAAGAGTAATCCAGGCACAAACACAGAATAGCTAAAACACACAAAGATACAAACTCCCACAATGTTTCCTAATGTAATTTACCAATGCTATCAACTATTAGTGGGTCATCTAATACATTTAATACAATTATATTCCTGTAAAATTGTGTAAATGCATTTTGGTGTGTTTATAATGCTGAGATGTAGGAGGAAACAAAATTAGGAAACAATAATGGGCATCTTAAAGGATTATAAAGAAGGGAAGATTCTGAGGAGATTTAAATTTCAATTGATGCTAAACCAAAGAGTCTGTATATTTTACTAAATAAGAAGGAAGAAACTTAGAGTTGAAGAAGGGTGGAAAAATGCAATATATAACATAAGGGAGAGAAGGAAACAGGAAGGAAAGAAAGAGAGGGACTGATGGAGGAAGGGATTTACTTATCTAAACATTTATTTATTTATGCATACAGAACTGGGGTAAAGGCCAGAGGTGCAGGGCATATGGGGATTCACCAGAGACAGAGTGGGGAACAGAACAGGCACATCAGTGAAGTACACTGCTGAGGGGAGCAGTGGGCCAGTCAGAAGAGGGCTGTGCACCACGTGGATCAACTCAGAGGATCAAACTCACACTGTAGTGGGGGCTGCTAGCTTGCTGTTATTTGCATTAATCTGTTGAATTATCAGGGTGGGCAAGGAGGGACTTATTTATATTCAATTTCTGACAGAGGATTGTAAAACAAAGAGCAGTTTTTCTATTCCTATTCATAGTAATTTGGAGCTTTCCATTCAGTGAAGTCACTTGATATTTGATATGTGCAGCATTCTGTGTTTCCCATCAGGTTAAATGAAAATGTAGCTTCCAGTTTTCATTTGTTCAGTCTTACATGTGTGTGTCCATAAATCAACAAATTATTCAACTGTGGTACTTTGAAAAACAGAAGAATATGTTTGTCAATGTGGAAAGCAGTCTGAATGCCTGTGGTGATTGTTTAGCCACTTTGGAAATAATGAAGGATTTCTTTCCTACCCAAATGATGGTCCTGTAATTCAGGACCTTAGAAAATGATCAATCTTACTTGTTAAATCTGTTCTTTTCTTATGACCAAACTCTTTTGGTGAGTTTTCAAGTATTAAAGATTGTGAAAAACATGAAAATATTGAAAGAATAACTCATAACCAATACATTCAGAGACATTTGTTTTGTGGGTTGTTTAAGATGTAGTTAGGATGAAGACAGTGATTACAATAATTTCTGGAAAAAAGCAATAGAAATCTCCATGGATGCATGGAAAACAGAGAGTACTGAACATGATCTACTCTGCGGTTTTCTTTCTTCACATGCACAATGGTGGTAAGTCTTCATTTATAAATGTAACAAAGATAGAGGAGTAAATAATAACCATTTAAAAAGTTTTAACAATATGTTGTAATAAGGTGACATCAATGTGATCTCTCTGAACATACCTTATTTTATTTGTGGATGTCAGTTACATCAGTTAACAGACACTTCAGAAAATTCAGCTACAGTTAAGGAGGGATGGGGTGGGGCTGCTGAACTCTGTAGCTTGAGTCTTTGCTACAGGTAACAGACAGCAGGGTAGTAGAGGTGAGTTTTCTCTTACTCTGTAATTCCTCTTCAATCAGTATCAGATATCTATCCCAAGACATCTTCTGAAACTGGTTTTACTTAGGCTGGATATTTCTTAGAACAGTTTATTCCATTTTAAAATCACAGAGATTCCAGGTTGTAATTTAATGCATATGATCATTAACTCATTGAAACACTTATTCAATAGACATGTTTGCTGGTGCACATTTATGCCAACATTTGGGATATTTAAGAGTCATTTCCATTGTAGGAACTCATGGCCTAGTGCAAATATTTTACTGTGCTTGTTATGTGAGAGGTACCGTTTTCTCTTATGAGATGCTGCCAGACAATATTTTATAGAATTAAAGGTGAATAAAGTTTTAATGATGCTTTAGTAAATCAGTTCATATAGGAAGAGCTGGCTTGTCCCTATGCCTGTCAGGAGTTACCACTTGGAAGATTCACTTATTTGCACCTTTAATTAATTCAAAATCACATGTAAATTATATTTCAAAATGTGATAAGCAATGGATATCTTACGTGATGTGGCATGTTTTATTTTATAAGTAAGGTTATCATTTAAACATTGTTAGAACCCCATCTTCAGGCAGCCCGAATTGTCATCGAGAGTTTCTAAAGTGCACATTTTTAGCACTTTTCCCTGACTGGGTTACCTCATTCCAACACTGCCAAGATCATATCAACATGCACTGAGGTAATAAAAGTAAAACACACAATTTATAGGTTTTCATTGAAAATTACTCTTTACTCACAACTCATTTAGCACTCTCTGAATGCCACCTTTGAAAATTTGAGAAGGATCAGGCTCTATTATTTTTATTCCAAATTAACTACTAAGAAATAAAAACTTGTTCCTCTAGTTTTCATGTATGCATATAATCTATGAAATCCCAGTTTATACATAAGAATATTCATATGTCAATAATATGCTATAATAAAACAATTGGAATTGTAACTGAATATTTCACTCTTATCAATAAATCAGTAACTTTAATACTTTCACCTGATATCAGACTTTGGATAGTATCTATATATAGCAGAAAGTTAAATATGTATATACTATATACATATAAACACATATTGTTTATTATTCAATCTTTCCTTTATAAATTATTGTCAGAGGAAAA
>NW_004567165.1:581354-583091 GCF_000260355.1 Condylura cristata
ACTTGTTCTCCTGTGGGTCCCATAGTTGGAGAGAGGGCACGGAGGTTGTTCCAAGCATTCAAGTTCCTCAAGCTGAAGGAATGGCAAATAAGTGGTTTCATGGTCACAGAGGACCTCCAGATGGTGGACTGGCATGGTGGTGGTCTTTTGTTCCAGAGGGTCTTCGAGCTGGTGGGCCGGCAGGGAGGTGGGCTTGTACTCCTGGGGTCTCCTAGATGGGGAGCTGCACAGAGCTAGTTCTGAGCATCAGGAAGTCCTTGAACTGAGGGAATGGCACAGAGGTGGCCCGCAGGGGACCCCAGATGTTGGGCTGGCAAGGAGGTGGTCTTGGGCTCCTCATGGTTAACCAGATTTGCAGATGGCAAGATTTTCTCAGGCTCCCTGTGGTCTTCCAGATGGATACCTGGTAAGGAGGTGGTCTCAGGCTCCACAGTAACCTTCAGTTGGGTGGCTGGCACAGAAGTGGTCTCATATCCCTGAAGTCCTCTAGCTGGGCTGCTGGAACAGGGGTGGTCTTGGGCTCCTGAGGGTCCACAAACTGGAAACATGGCAAGGAGGTAGTCTCTGGCTCCCTGGGGTACTCCAGCAGGGCAGATGACAAGGAAGTGGCCTTGGGCTCCCTGGGGTTCTTCATCGGGTGCCTGGCAAGTAGGTATTTATTTTCAGCCCCCCCAACCAGGAAATTCTAGTTGGGAATCTGGCACTGAGGTTCTCTCATGCTCCCCAGAGTCCTCCACCTGGGCAGCTGGCACGGTGGTGGCCTCAGGCTCCCCGGGGTTTTCCAGTTGATCTGCTGGCATGGAGGTGGCCTCATCCTCACTGAAATCCTCCCAATGGGCAGCTGGCACAGAGGTGTTCTTGGGCACACCAGGGTCCTCCAGTTGGGCAGCTAGCACAGAGGTGCTCTCCTGCTCCTTTGGATCTCCTCCAGCTGGGTGCCAGCCAAGGAGTTTGTCTCATGCTCCCCAGGTTTCTTCAGTTTGGTGGCTGTCGTAAAGCTGGTCTCACACTTCCTGAGTCCTCCAGCTGGGTGGTTGGAACTGAGGTGCTCTCTGTCTCCCTGGAGTATTCCAGTTGGACGACTGGCACATACATCCTTTTTTGTCCCCTGGGGTCCTCCACTTGGGGGCTTGAAATGGAGGGCATCTTGTGATCTGAGCTGGACACAAACTGGCTAATGACATTCTGTCCTTTCCCTCTGGTGGAAGCACTGGGTCCACTGGACACTGGGGATTACTTAGATGATTTTCCCATGAAAATTTGGGATGAAGGGAGCACTCCCCGGAAGGACTGGCATGTGGAGTGGAGGGTTCCCCAAGATAGCATACCCCTGCGCCTCCTTCTCCTCTCACTTTATGGAACAGAGTATTAAATAGGTCCCTATTATGTCATCAAATCTCTGATCAGCCACTGATGTTCAGCAGGCCCCAGAGATGTAGTAATACCTCTGCTCAGCCAACACACTGAACCCCTGAAGCCTCTTAAAGCCAGGAGTCATGGCCTTATCAAGGTGTGGGCAGGGTTGGACAAGGGACATGCCTCCTTCCTTCATGTCCACCCACGGGTGGGCGATGATGGTCTCCATATGTCCCATTTTTCTGGGGTCATGTTCCGTGTCTTGCTAAGTAGGTCCTGACACGGGGTGTGAAGTTAGTTCTGCACAGAGAAATGACAACTTAATCTTCTTTTCCTGAGCTCTGAGATATTTTCCCCAGGAAGGTCAGTGACATTGTCACT
>NW_004567165.1:583394-583923 GCF_000260355.1 Condylura cristata
TCATGGGAAACGTAGTCTGGAATGTAAAACCAGCCGTTTAGGACTAGTTCCTTCAGGTTCCACACGTTTTTCCCTATAAAGGGCAGCGACCCAGTGACCATGTGTTAGAGTGTAACACCAAGGTTCCAGATGTCGGCTGCGGTGCCAGAGTACTTCTGGGACAGATATAGCTCGATGGCCATGTAGGCAGGCTTTCACAGTACGTGTTTAGGCCTTGATGGTGGCACTGAAAACTAAGTCCAAAGTCCACAACTTTGATTTATTGCTGGTGGTCTAGCAGCAGGATCTCCGGGTTCAAAGTGTGATGGGCAATTCCTTTTGAATGAAAATAGTTCACCGCGGAAGCTATCTGCCTGAATTTGCCCCAAGCCTCACACTCCGTGAGGTGCTCATGTTTATTCAGATAGGCCCGTAGGTCACCAACCTCCACATACTCCATGATGATGAGAAGTCTGTCTCTGGTGTCTACCACCTGGAAGAGTTTGACTATATGAGAGTGCCTCAGAGCCTTGAGGAATTGCACCTCCCT
>NW_004567165.1:584023-589886 GCF_000260355.1 Condylura cristata
CGTTGCTCCTGTTTGGCTTTCTCAATTATTTTGATGGCCATCACCATTCCCGTCAGTGTGTGGAGCTAGCTTCACTTATGCAAAGGCACCCTCCCCCAAGGTTCATGGTACCAAGTAATTAGAGATTTGTGATTCCTCTGAGTCTATCGGCATAGTGAGCTTTGTCGACCACTAACAATGACTACACTCAGTGTCCTAGCGACTACTCACTAATCTAAATTAACTGTGCTACTAGGCTAACTATACTAACTACACTAACTAGTGACACTAATGTGAAATACTAATATTAGTAGAATAAAATTCCTTATTCCACTGATCTCTGGTCTTCTCACCAGGCTGGGAGTGCAGGGAGACTCTAGCCTTGGGGTATACTGCTGTTCTGGCCCCTATGTGCTCAGCATCTCTCTCCTCTACTGGCACAAAATCCCGGATTGCTTATGTTCACAAGGTCACAAGGTGGCTTCACCTTGGGTGTAGAAAAACACACTCTTAGGAATATATTCCTTATCCACTGATCCCGGGGTATCCTGCTGCTCTGACCCCTCATGCTCAGCTCCTATCTTCTCTCCTGGCAGACAGTCCTGGCTTGCTAGTGTTCACAAGGTGACATGGTAGCTTCACCTTGGCTGTAGAAACAACACACTTTTAGGATGATATTCCTTATCCACTAAACTCTGGTCTTCCAGCCTTGCCTGGGAATGAAACGAGAGTCTAGCTTTGGAGTCTCCTGCTCTCTGGCCCCTCGTTCTGTGCTCAGTGTCTCTCCTCTCTCCTGGAACACACTTCTGGTTGGCTTGTGTCACAAGTTCACAAGGTGGCTTTACCTGGTTGTAGAAACAACAAACTAGTTGGATGATATTCCTTATCCACTGAGCTCCGGTCTTCCCAGCTTGACTAAGAGTGCAGGGAGAGTTTAGACTGAAGGTCTCCTACCTCTCTGGCCCATCTGTTTGTGCTCAGTGCCTCTGTCCTCTCCTGACGAAAAGCCCTCGTTTGCTGTGCCCACAAGGTACACGTGGCTTCACCTTAAGGGCAGAACCAACACATTTGTTGGGTCATGTTCCATATCTGCTGAGCTCTGTTCTTCCCGCCTTCCCTGGGAATTCAGGAACAGTCTAGCTTGGGATTATCCTGCTGCTCTGGACTCTCTGCTCAGCTTCTCTCTTCTCTCCTGGTAGACATTACTGGTTTGCTTGTGTTCACAAGGTGACATGGTAGCTTCACCTTGGCTGTAGTGACAACACACTCATAGGATGACATTCATTATCCACTGAACTCTGGTGTAATGTCTTGCCTGTGAATGAAGGGAGAGTCTAGCTGACTCCCCTGGGCCACTGCAGACAAGCCGCTCTCTGTATGTGCTCACTCGGTGAAACTTCACCATGGCTGTGTTCTGCACTGGTGGAGCCTGGCTCCATCCTGGTGCCAGGACCTTTGGTCTCCTCTTCTTTCAGGATCTATTGGTATTGCTGTTGCTTCTCATGGCCTAAAGTCTGTCAAGGTGGTCAAAATTCATGCAGTGTGCTGATTCAGGGAACCCCCATGTCTGCTTAGATTGTGCGACTCTCCCTGTCCTGCTTCTTGGGGGAGTCTGCTGCCTTGGTTTTGCCGCCTGCTCTACAGGAGATGTTGCTGTTGCACTACTCTCCCTGTTCACAGGGGAGCCAAGGGTAATTGACTCCCTCCCCAAGCCATAACAATGCTGATGCAGTGATAAGTGAAATGACATGTTTTCTGATCCCACCTGTATAAATCTTACCTGTCTCTCAATTTGGGGTCAGCCTTTTGGATTGATCGCACTGTGCTGCTCCCTTCCTCCGTCTCTTCTTCCTCCTTCTCTTCCCCCACCTCTTCCTCCACTTCCTCCTCTTGCTCCTGCTTCCTTGATTATAATATCAAATATGTACCCATTACTGAATTGCACTTCTGTTCGGCAATAGAATTTTTCACTTGCTCCCTTTTATACCCAAGTTTTTACATGGCTTCTGTCATGAGTGGATCATTGTATTTGTGGGAGAGATTACTGTATGGAGGGCTGTTTTTCTTGACCCTAACCCAGGGATGGGCCATGACGGTGGTGATAGTTCCCCTTTTGCCTGGCTCTTTTTCAAGCATGTGTAAGAGCAGGTCCTGATACTCATGGGAAATGTAGTCTGGGATGTAAAACCAGCCAGTTAGGACTAGTTCCTTCAGGTCCCACAGGTTTTTCCCTATAAAGGGCAGCAACCCAGTCACCATTTGGTATAGTGTGACACCAAGGCTCCAGATGTCAGTTGTGGTGCCAGAGTTCTTCTGGGACAAATATAGCTCGGGGGCGGCATAGGCCGTGATTCCTCAGTAAATGTTTAGGCCTTGATGGTGGCACTGAATACTAAGTCCAAAGTCTGCAACTTTGATTTTTGCCTGGTTGTCTAGCAGCAGGTTCGCCGGCTTCAAATTGTGATGGGCAATTCCTTTTGAATGAAAATAGTTCAGCGTGGAAGCTATTTGCCTGAATTTGCCCTTAGCCTCACTCTCTGTGAGGTGCCTGTGTTTATCCAGATAGGTCCGAAGGTCACCACCCTCCACATACTCCATCACTATAAGAAGTCTGTCTCCAACACCTGGAAAAGCTGGACTATATGAGGTTGCCTCAGAGCCTTGAGGCATTGTACCTCCCTTTCCAGGGACACCCATTGCTCCTGTTTGGCTTTTTCGATTATTTTGCTGGCCACCACCGTTCCCGTCAGTGTGTGGAGTGCTAACTTCACTTTTGCAAAGGTGCCCTCCCCCAGGGCCCGGAGATCCAACTAATTAGAGATCCGCTTTTCCTCTGAGTAACTGTCTATCAGCATAGAGAGCTTTGTGGACCCACTGACACTGACTACACTCAGTGACCTATTGACTACTCACTAATCTAAACTAACTATGCTACTAGGCTAATTGTACTAACTACACTAACTAGAGACACCAATGTGAAATACTATTAGTAGAATAATATTCCTTATACACTGAGCTTTGGTCTTCTCACCAGGTTGGGAGTGCAGGGAGACTCTAGCCTTGGGGTATACTGCTGTTCTGGCCGCTCTGTGCTAAGCACCTCTCTTCTCTCCTGGCACAAAATCCTGGATTGCTTGTGTTCACAAGGTCACAAGGTGGCTTCACCTTGGGTGTAGAAAAACACTCTCTTAAGAAGATATTCCTTATCACTGATCACTGGTCTTCCCACCTTGCTGAGAGTGCAGGGACAGTCTAGCCTGAAGGGGTCTCCTGTTCCTCCGGCCACTCTGTGCTCAGTGCCTCTCCACTCTCCTTGCACACACTCCTGGTTTGCTTGTGTTCACAAGGTCATAAGGTGGCTTCACCTTTGGGTCAGAAACAGCACACTCATAGGAAGATACTCCTTACACACTGAGCTCTGGTCTTCCCATCTTACCTAGAAATGAAGGGAGAGTTTAGCCTGGGTTTCTTCCGCTGCTCTAGCTCCTCTGTGCTCAGCTTCTCTCTCCTCTCCTGGCAGACAATCCTGGTTTGCTGGTGTTCACAAGGTCACAAGGTTGGTTAACCCTACGGACAGAACCAACACACTCATTGGGTCACGTTCCATATCCGCTGAGATCTGCTCTTCTTGCCTTCTTTGGAAGTGCAGGGAGATTCTTGTCTGGGATTCTCCTGCTGCTCTTTCCCCTCTGTGCTCAGCTTCTCCCTTATCTCCTGGCAGAGTCCTGGATTGCTTGTGTTCAGAAGGTGACATGGTAGCTTCATCTTGGCTGTAGAAACAACACACTCGTAGAATTCTATTCCTTATCCACTGAATTCTGGCCTTCCCAACTTGCCTGGAAATGAAACGAGAGTCTAGCCTTGGAGTCCCCTGCTCTCTGGCCCCTCTGTCTGTTCTCAGTGCCTCTCCTCTCTCCTGGAACACAGCTCTTCTGGTTTGCTTGTGTCACAAGTTCACAAGCTGGCTTTACCCTGGTTGTAGAAACAACAAACAAGTAGGATGTTATTCCTTATCCACTGAGCTCTGCTCTTCTCACCTTGCCTGGGAGTGCAGGGAGAGTCTAGTCTGGGGGTGTCCTGATGATCTGGCCCATCTGTGCTCAGCTTATCTCTTCTCTCCTGGCAGACAGTCCCGGTGTGCTTGTGTTCACAAGGTGACATGGTAGCTTCACCTTGGCTGTAGAGACAACACACTCGTAGAATGATACCCCTTATCCATTGAGCTCTGTTCTTCCCACCTTGCCTGGAAATGAGCGAGACTCTAGCCTTTGGGTCTCCTGCTTCTCTGCCCCCTCTGTGTTCAGCTTCTCTCTTCTTTCTTGACAAACATTCCTGGATTGCTTGTGTTCACAAGGTGACATGGTAGCTTCACCTTGGCTGTGGAAACAACACACTCGTAGAATGCTATTCCTTATCCCCTGCACTGTGGTCTTCACGTCTTGCCTGGGAATGAAGGGAGAGTCTAGCCCTGGGGTCTCCTGCTCCCTGGCCCCTCTGTCTGTGCTCAGCTGCCCTCCTCTCTCCTGGAACACACTTCTGGTTTGTGTGTGTCACAAGTTCACAAGATGGTTTTACCATGATTGTAGAAACAACACACTCATAGGATGATATTTCTTACCCACTGAACTCTGGTCTCCCCGCCATGTTTGCAAATGAAGCAAGAGTCTAGCCTTGGGGTCTTTTGCTGCTCTGGCCCCTCTGTCTGTGCTCAGAGCCATTCTACTCTCCTAGCAGACAATTCTGGTTTGCTTGTGATCACAAGGTCACAAGGTGCCTTCACCTTGGCTGTAGAAACAACACACGCATAGGATGATATTGCTTATAAATAGAACTCTGTTCCACCTCCCCCCTGCTTGGAAATGAAGTGAGAGTCTAGCCTCTGGGTCTCCTGCTTCTCTGGCTCCTCTGTGCTCATATTCTCTCTTCTCTCCTGGCAGAGAGTCCTGGATTGCTGGTGTTCACAGGTGACATGGTAGCTTCACCTTGGCTGTAGAAACAACACACTCTTAGGATGACCTTCCTTATCCACTAAACTCTGTTTCATGCCTTGGAATGAAGGGAGAGGGTAGCCTTGGGGTCTCCTGCTATCTGGCCCCTATTGCTGTACTCAGTGCCTCTCTACTCTCCTGACCAACAGTCCTGGGTTACTTGTGTTCACAAGGTCACAAGGTGAGTTCACCTTGCAGGCAGAACCAAAACACTCACTGGGCATGCTCCATATCCGCTGAGCTCTGTTCTTCCTGCCTTCCCTGGGAATTCAGGGAGAGTCTAGCTTGCATTTATCCTGCTGCTCTGGCCTCTCTGTGCTCAGATTCTCTCTTCTCTCCTGGTAGACAGTCCTGTTTTGCTTTTGTTCACAAGGTTGCATGGTAGTTTCACCTTGGCTGTAGAAACAACACATTCATAGGATGCTATTCCTAATCCAGTGAACTCTGGTCTTCCCGTCTTGCCTGGAAATGAAGTGAGAGTCTAGCATTGGTGTCTCCTGCTGCTCTGGCATATCTCTGTGCTCAGGTTCTCTCTTCTCTCCTGGCAGAAATTCCTGGTTTGCTTGTGTTCACAAGGTCACAAGATGCCTTCAACTTGGGTGTAGGAAAAACACACTCATAGGATGATATTCCTTATCAACTCAACTGAGCTCTGGTCTTCCCACCATGCCTGGGATTTCAGTGAGAGTCTAGCCTGGGTTTATACTTCTGCTATGGCCCCTCTGTGCTTAATTAGCTTTTCTCTCCTCTCCTGGAACACAATCCTGGTTTTCTAGTGTTCACAAGGTCACAAGTTGGCTTCACCTTGGGTGTAGAAACAACACTCGTAGTATGATATCCCTTATCCACTGAACTCTGGCCTTCCCAGCTTGCCTCAGAGTGAGGGAGAATCTAGC
>NW_004567165.1:595060-596638 GCF_000260355.1 Condylura cristata
CCTGTCTTTCCGGCAGTTCCCCTCAGCAGTGCATTTCACAGGCTCCAACTGTTCTGCTCGCACTTTGCCTTTGATGAATGCTCTCACCCTTTATCCCTACACCTGTGGCTTACACCCCAGTTGTTCTAAAAAAACTAAAGTAAAAATAAACATATATCTATAGAGATCAACATGTGTGAGTGCAGTATAAAGAGTCTCAATACTATAAAGTCTAGTCTGTAAGTAGGCCCAGATATTTCAATAAAAGGTAAGATTTCAGCAAAGCATAAGGATTAATCAGTGACAGGGAAAGACCCATTTTTTCCTAACAAATTATTCTCAGTTAGAAATGTGTCTGTTGTAGCCATGCAAGGCCTGACAGGATCAACGTTGATTCACCCCAATGAACCCTAAGGATCTAGGACCCATGTGTGGGTCTGACATGCTAAAACCAGACCTGACACACAAGCAGACAGGCAGAGGTTAGCAAAGACTAGACAGCAGCTGAGCCCCCTGTAATGCTGGACCAGGCACTGAGCCCCCTGTAATGCTGGACCAGGCACAAGACCAACATAAGTTGGCCCACTGAGGACACTTTCAAAGGCAGGCAAAATGGTGGAGAATATCTGATACATTTTGAAGGTGAAGGGCTGCCTTTTGCTTTGTGGGTAAAAAATAAGTAGGTACACTTTTTTCCTTAGAAATTGGATCAAGGCATTCCAGTATATAAAAATACTGACTCAAAATGGACTATAGACAAAATTTAATTAAAATATAAACCTCTTAATAGAAATCAGAAACATGGTATGCCCTTCATCAAACTTGAGATTGCTTACCACTACCAAAAGAACAAACCGCAAAAGGATATACAGATACGATGGATGTCAAAATAAACATGTTTAATTTTGAAATGCACACTTAGGAGAAGCTAGAGATTGGCAGAATAATATATCACAGGTTTGGTCTTTATCAGTGCATTTGTTAAAGATCAGTGATCTTTAACTTGCACTTAAAATATATAAAGTCTGTGAATTCAATAAAAAAAAAATAAGTTGGCCCTCCCTGATGGTGCAGCAGGCTGGAACACAGCACTGCAAAGCTGGCAGCAGCTGTTTCTGTGTGAGTTGGATCCCTGGCCCCGGAGGTGACCCACATGGCCTGGCAGATCCCTCATGACCTGCCCACTGCTGCTCTCAGCAGTGTAGTTTGTTGATAGGCCAGTGTTGCTCGTCCCGCTGCCTCTGGTGAAGCCTCTCATTGCCCCTGCACCTCTGGCCTGCACCCCAGTTCTGTATGCATAAATAAGTATTTTAAAAAGTGGCCAAATGGCTGACTCTGCAATGAAGAAAACATACAGAAGGCAAAGTAGGCGAGTGAGGATGCTCACAGGTCACTCAACGTGCAACTGACCCCCGGTCTTGTCACCCCACACAGCAAGCAGCAGGAAGTCTGACCAACTGCGGGTGGGCGAAGCTCGGGAACAAACAGGTGAGCACAATGCCAATGCGGTTGAGAAGGTTCATCTTTGAAAAACAGTGTATTAAAAGAGTAAAAAATCCAGCCATCATGCGGACCACTTAACTCACTCCTAGCTGTTTA
>NW_004567165.1:613419-615004 GCF_000260355.1 Condylura cristata
CACATGTTGCTGTATGTGACACATGTGACTGTGTGCCTATGTGTGCACGCAGACACTCAACTCCCAGTGTGGCCACACAACACACCTGTAAGCAAACAGCCCCTGCGTAGCGTGCACACCCACGCCCAGGGTTAAGAGCGGCCACAAGTGACACTTCATGGGGGCCGAGCAGTGGCAGAGGGCAGTTTATTTTCTACAATTAAAACATATTGGCATTTTCCCAGGAAAGTACCTTAGCATAAATCAAGAGTGTAGACTGTCTTTATAAATATGGATAAAATACAATTAGGATGTATTTCCTCCTGGGACAGTTTGGAACCTGGGAAAGATTTGTCCGTGGAGGACTTAGAGTTGCTGCTTTATTTGAGATGCTCACTACAATGATTGGTCATGCTGAAAAAATGGGGATGCTGAATGTTTTTGGTGATTTTCTTTCTATGATCAAAAGAACTTCTTTGTAACCTGTAATCACAAAAGTTTTGGTGTTGCCACGGGTTTTGACTGTTAAAGATTTGCCTCATTGCCATACTGATGGAATCTCACTTCTTGGAAATTGTTTAAATGAAGAACCTCTGAAGCTTTCGGCAGGAGATACTTTCACCAGCTGGAGTGTCAGCGTCTGCCTCGTTGCCAATTTCGCTGATGCCGCCTCATCCTTCGGGGAAAGGACACCTGACCGGCCGGCCACCTGGCAGGGCTGGACTTTGGCATCTGGCGTGGTCTCCGACACATTGTGGTCAGAGTACCTCTCTCCTAGCTCTCAACCTCATTTTTGTACTCGATTTCTTAAGCAGTTCTCTCATGACAAATAAGCTCTACTCCCTTATACTCCCTTAGTCATTGTTTTCCACCCTGAGTTTTTTTTTTTTTTTCCACTACACTGTGATGTACAGGTTGGATATTTTTTCCCTAGTTTTTCTGATAAATATATTTAGGAACAAAGCTGTTTTTTTTCTTTTTTTTTTTCCTGATTGTGGGTGACTTCTTTGGTTTACATAATTCATTACATCACATTTTACCATTAGGGATAAAATTACAAAATTAATCCATACACTTAACATATTAAATAATGCTATTTGTCCCCAAGCATTGTGAAACTATAGCAAAAGCATGCCTTGCCTCAGGGAACTCAACCAAATAAAGATGGATTTTAATCTGCATATATCTGTGATTATTGCATTGAATGGTTGTTTGTCATTGTGATTAAAATGACAATGAGTAGTTCCTTAATTAATACTGAGATACATGTATCCTATAGTTTAATTCACTGGCCAGTTTCTTCATCCTGTTCACCCGTGCCCACACATCTCCCTCTCCCTCTATATATGTGCTATTACTTAGAATCAGGTATTTATTTTTCTCTGCATTTAATAAATATTTAAACATTGTTGGCTGAAATGAAAGTGGCAGTGGTCATTCTATAAACAAAATGAGGCTCTAGTCCCAGGAGCAGGTGGGCAGATCTTACCCCAGGACAGCTGTTCCCACAATCACAAGTTAAGGTCCATTTATGGACCTGGTGACAGAGCCCTGTCCACGCAGGGCACAAGAGTGAGTCCAGAGGTCAGAACCATGTCTGTCTTGG
>NW_004567165.1:616509-617435 GCF_000260355.1 Condylura cristata
GTACCCAGTTCTGTGTGCTCAAATAAATACATCTTAAAAAGCAAAACACTCCTCTCATAATAGGTCACCACGTCCATTGGGTGATCCTGGGTTCGATTTTTAAAACATGGTTTTCAAAACAGCATAAGCTAAACGAACATATAAAATGTAAACATGACAAATTATGAAGGAAAAAAAAACTGAACTGGATGGAAGAAATAAAAAGTAATGTAGGTGAATCCATAGAGCCGAGCGCACTGATAGTGTTTACCTGTCTCTGAGGAATAACACACCATGTGATTTTCCTCAAACTACTTCCACTTGCAGCCCAGAGTTCTCTCAATCCCTATTGTGAAATCTAAATGCACTTCAGGGCAGAATTCTTTCATCCAAAATGTATGGTATTATTTTATATTTTAGAAATGTCCCTTATTCTTTTAGGTAGCAACCAGAAATACTGAAACATTTAAGTTTTAAAACAAATGGTATTTCAAGGCATAAGCCCAATTCAGGCCCTGACATGCTTCATCATTCATTTTGCTCTGGACAGAATCGGCATTATAAACCCAGAACTAGTCTCTTTAGGGCAATCACCATGAGTACACAGAGATTGTGTTCATCTCCCATGTATGCTAAAAACAGCCAGCTAAGCGACTCTGGAAGTGCATGTTGGCTTCTCCAGTGTGCTCCATCCACCTACGTCAAGATTTTCCTCGGACATAGTGAGGATATGCCTTATATCAAACTTAAAGTACAATAACGGGAAATAGTTTTATGTTTTCTTCTACTATGAATATACCACCTGTAGTTTACAAAAAGGTGGTGTTCTCCAGAACTATTTTATAGTGGTGAGAGGGAAGAGAATGTTTTCTGAGTGAAAGGAGCTGTTATTCACATTAAGGGTTGGAAGGAAAGAAAGTGACCTCTCGGGGCCCCAGCATTTGGGA
>NW_004567165.1:639700-641865 GCF_000260355.1 Condylura cristata
GGAGCCCAGCCCAGGCTGGGCAGGGCACAGGCCTCAGGGGCACTTAGACATCCTTGTGCCCAAGTCTGTCCCCCGCACCCAACAGGACGGTGGCCCTCGATGCAGTGTCCACAGGCAGACATGGGGGTGATTGCTGGGGCCCCCAGGTCCCCGTGGGTGATGGGCCACAGGACCCCAACCTTCAGCCCCTCCTCACAGGGATAGGGTGTAGAGGGAGATGAGGAGGCGCCCTGCCTGGAACAGCACCTGACAGGGTCCCCACAATGGGCCGCACCCCTGAACCACGGGCAACCTCCCTGCCTGGCCGCACCTGGCCCCTGCCCAGGAATCTGCTCTGGCCCGAGATCCAGCATCTCACCGGGGATGGCGGGCAGCGGACCACAGACTGCCCGGCCTGGGCTCAGCTGCCCCAGCCCTGGCCCCTGGGAGCCTCGAGTCCAGGGGCCGAGCCTGTGGTAGCCCGGGAGGTCAGTTGGCGAGTCAGGCCAGGAGGGTCCTTACGGGTGGATCTGTGGCTGCTGACCTGGGAGCCACGTGGGTGGTGCAGGGCGTTCTCCTGAGGGGGGGTCCTGGACCCGGCATTTTCAACCCACGATGAGGTTCTGACACACTCAGGCTACGATTCTGTGTGCCATTCCCCTCTCCCTGGCTGCTGGCCCCGGCCTATGACGCAGGACTGTGCCCATGCTCCCCTGCCCAATACCTGCCTGGCCCTGCACAGCCCCTGCCCAGCAGAGAAGCAGGGGAGCAAAGCCAAGTCGAGCTCAGGGGCCCCTACTAGGTGACAGAGCAGGCAAGCTCTGGCCCTGTCCCCGTTGAATTTGCTGTGCCCATTCTGTCCACCGTCGGGGTTGCACCTGTTTGCCCAAGGGCCTGAGCTGTCCCCCGATTCTGTGCAATGATGACAGCTACAGTCCAGTCCCAGCACATCACCTGAGTGGGCAGGGAGGAGGAGTCCTGGCAGGAGGGACCCACAGAGGAGGGACCATGGAAGAGGGACAGGGCGGAGGCTCAGACAGGGTCCCCAGGAGTCACCTGTTCTTGGGCCAGCTGGCACCTGCAGGCAGGAGGGGCTGTCCAGTCGGTGGAAGGCTCAGCATGTCCTCGGAGCTGGGCCCGCGGGGACAGCGCTGGCTTCCCAAGGCCACCCTAAACTGCGTGAGGGGCCTGCTGGCCAGGGCACCCACACACAGACATGCACGGAGAGTGCTGAGCCCTGGCCTCAGAATGAAGATTCGGCTGTCTCCTCCCCGCAGTGCAGCCTGAGGGACTCACGTCCTGCCCCATCCCGGACACGCCAAAAATAACCTCTGGTTTTCAACTGAAAACTGGGCCTCTTTTGGAGGCCTTGGGATGCGGGTGTTCCAGGCAGTGAGGTCAGCCGGGCCTCCAGCCCTGCAGCTTCCTCCTTCCAAGGAAGAGGCCATGAGTCACTGTGCACCTAGAGCCAAGGAGCTGACCATGTTCCCGGCAACTTGGGCGGCAGTGGGGACACTGAGGCGGGAAGCTGGGAGCCCCCACAGAGACCGCCTTGGTGTTCACTGGCCAGGCTCAGGGCGGCACCGCACCATTGCCCCCGACCCACCCCACCACCCTTCCAGAGAGCTGCCACGGCCTGTCTGGCAGCCACTGGATGAACAGCGTGTCCTGCGGCCTCAGTCTCCTGCGGCTACCCTAGGCCCCTCCCCGAGTTCAGGTGCATCAGAACCTCTGCGCCCCAACAGCCGGGCCCCCACTCGGATCAGGAACTGGGGGGCTGGGGTAGTGTGAGGTCCCGCTGTGGCTGGAAGAAACCAGACGGCCTCTCCGGCAGTGAGCCCAGGCAGCCCCACTGACCCTGGTGGCCAGCACCTGGCCTGGCTTTCCCCAGGCCACATACAGAGGTCATGGAGCCCAGAGCCCGGGCCCACCTGGACTCAGGGTGTCCTGCCTCAAGGTGAGGGAGCTCTTTTCTTGGACAGGGGCCAGTGCCCCACCCTGGTATTGTGGCTGCTGTTCTCTGTTGGCGCCTCCTGGGAGCTAGGCTAGGGGTTTTGAGCTCTTAGTGATGAGTCAAGGAAGTGGGTAGTTTGGGGCAGAGCTCTTAGGAATGGGGCGGGTCATTGGGCTGGACAGGGCAGAGCTCTTAAGAGATGAGGCGGGCCAGTGGGTGGGGCAGTGGGCGG
>NW_004567165.1:643189-644660 GCF_000260355.1 Condylura cristata
CCATCAGCACCACCACAGAAGCCCCCTCACCTAAACCATGCACAAGCACAGGTGTGATAGCCACCACCTGCTAAGTCTGAACTAAGAAGCAGGGACAGGCAGCCTGGGGCCCCTCTGAGTGTCCTCAGCTGAGGAGCACTGTGCCTCAATTAACCTTTTTGGTGGTAGAACACCAAAATCAATGATAGTGAAGGAAAGGACAAACAGATGGGTCTACAACAAATTAAAGAACTTCTGTGCAGCAAAAGAGACATTATCAACAACAAACAGATAGCCCACTGGGGGAAAAAAAATGCTCACACAAACTAGCAATGAAGGAATGATCACTAAGATATACAAGCAAAAAAAAAAAAATGAAACTCAACAAAAATAAACAACCCCAACAAAAAGCAGCAAAAAAGCTAAAAAGACACTTGTCAAAGTAGAAATGCAGTTGGTGAAAAAACACAAGAAAAAAATGTTCAACATCTTTTGTAATATGGGAGATGCAAATTAAAACCATATGAGATACCCCTTTACCCCAGTGAGCATGGCACATCTCCAAACAACTAGCAACAACAAATGTTGGCGAGGATATGGAGAAAAAGGAGCTCACCTGCACTTCTGGTGGGAACACAAACTATCACAACCACTCTGGAAAACTGGAGGTTTCTCAAAATCCTAAACATGGAGCTCACATGTGATCTCCACTCCTAGGTATCTAAACAAAAGGAAAAAAAAAAAGATTCAGAAAAATACCTGCACTCCCATGTTTATTGCTGCTTTATTTACAATAGCAAAGATATGGAATAAACCCACATGCTAGATGGCTGGATTAAAAAGATATGGTACATATACACAAAGGGCTATCACTCAGCCATAAAAAAATAAACTCGCCTTTTGCAGAACATGGATGGAGCTGGAAAAGACCATATTAGTGGTCTTTTATTAGTGAATAAGCCAGAAAGAAAATGAAAAATGCCGGATGGTTTCAGTCATAGCAGGAATATAAAGGACCAGGGGAAAAAATAATAATAATGATCAAATATGTACCAGAGACATTTTACAGGGGTGGTGTAGGGAATAGGATCAGAAATGGGGGTGGGGAGTGCACTGGCCTATGGTGATGGCACACAGGTCAATGGGCAGTGGGAAGACCACAGAGTTACAACTGAGCTGGAAAAAAAAAACCCACAAAATTATTTAAAAACAAACTATTATGTTATTAAAAAAAAAACTGTACCAAAAAGGCTAGGACTGCAACAGCCTGGCTCAGCACCTCACGTGAGACACGGTTACTCAAGAATGGCACCGTACTTGGCACTGGGCAGAAGTTAGGTTGCCAGGAGTTAAAGGAACAGCAATGTACTTCACAGTGTGAAGCAAGGGACACAATAATTGACTGCCGTCACTGAGTGGTTAATTGTAAACCCCACCATGCACATGAAGAGGAAATCCTTAGGCCAGTGTCTGTGGGCATGGAGATTCTATG
>NW_004567165.1:645035-648491 GCF_000260355.1 Condylura cristata
TAATATAATGATAAATGCGCAATCTGCCCTTCACATAATACACACGGACTGTTGTCACTATTTGTTAGAGATTACAGGATCCAATCATTTTAACATTTTAAGTATAATTTTACATCATATTGCATTTTGTGCATTTTTTCATCCCTGTGGACTGCGTGAAGGACTCCTGTCCCTGGGCAGGGACGTGCCGGCTGCTTCTGCCTGTACCTGAGCAGGCTCCGGGGCTCCAAGGACCCTGGGGCTTGTCTCCGGCTGGCTACATGCAGCCCTCTGGCACCGGACGCAACCATGGTGGTGTCTCACGGCCCCACTGTCCTCCCTGGCGTCTGGGAACCTGGCCCGCCTAGAAGGCGTCCGTGGCTGCACATAGCAGGAAGCCTGCAGGCACTGCCCCGGAGGAACTTGGCGGCCATGCGCTCTGGACACTGGCACAGGTGTCTGGCCCCGCCTCCCACGTGACGCTGCCTGTTCTCCCAAACCCTGGGTGGAAGTCAATGTCGGGGAGCTGGGGGACCCCCTTCTCCCTGCCTGGAGCCAGAACCCTCCTGCTTCTGGGGCCCCTGGACCAGCCTTATGAGGGTCAGCGGTCTGTCCTCGGCCCGCTGGTCTGGGCGGATCTGCCGACCTGCCATCCTGAGGGTGATGCATCTCAGCCCAGGGCACAGTGGCTGACAGCGAACTCCGAAAGTACTCAGGCCACGGGTGGAGGTTCTGCCATTGAGGCAGGGACACGACATGTGAGCTGGGCCCAGGAGGTCTGTGGGGTTCGCAGAGTCCTGCCATATAGCCCGGGACGGCCCCATGGGGCACAGGGCTCCAAGTGGCTCCCACAACCCCCTCAGCCTGGAGCCACAGTCCTGTGCCTTTGTCTGATAGCCGGGGAGCCTGGGGGAGTGGGACCATGGCACCCAATTTACCCCGCATGCACAGCCTTGTTGGGCCAACTCCCAGGCATGTGCCCGCCACACCCAACATGGAAGTGGGGCCTCAGGGCGGCTATCTGGGTCATCGGCAGCCCGAGGGGAAGAGCCACACCTTGGTGGCCCCCTGAATCTGCACACCCCAGCAGGGATGCTGTCCTCGGGGTCCTTAAAAATCAGCTGTGCTGGTGTGCAGCTGCGCAGGTGTGCCGGGCAGTTGGGAAGCCAGGCCATGCACAGCAGGCCAGCTGGGCATCGGGCCAGCCCCACCCTGCTCCAGGGAGCCCACAAGTCTGGGGAGCATGTCTGCCACTACCCGGGAGGGCTGCCTGGAGGAGGAGACCGGCACCGCTCAGTCCTCGCGACTGGGTGTAGGCGAGGGGCCTTGACGGCAGGGTGGTTCTCGCACCCAGTTTTCCAGTGTTGTGTGCAGTGTTGTGTCTGTGCAGTGTTGTGTGTGCAATTCTGTTTGAGTAGTGCTGTGTGTGCAGTGCTGTGTGTATGCAATGCTATGTGTGTGCAGTGTTGAGTGTGTGCAGTGTTGTGTGTGCAATTCTGTTTGTGTAGTGTTATGTGTGCAGTGCTGCGTGTATGCAGTGCTGTGTGTGTGCAGTGTTGTGTCTGCAGTGTTTTCTGTACTGTTGTGTGTACAGTCTTGTGCATGTGCAGTGTTGCGTTTGTTCAGGGTTTAGTGTGTGCATTGCTGTGTAAGAAGTACTGTGGGTATGCAGTGTTGTACGTGCAGTGTTGAGTATGGTTGAGTATGCAGTAGTGTGTGTGCAATGTTGTCTGCAGTGTTGTGTATGTGCAGTGTTGTGTGTGCATAGTGTAGATTGTGCATTGCTATGTGTGCAGTGTGTATTGTGTGCAGTGTTGTGTGTGCAGTGTGTTTAGTGCAGTGTGAGTGCAGTGCGGTGTGTGTGCAATGGTGTGAGTGAATTGTGTGTGCACTGTTGTGTGTGTGCAGTTTTGTGTTTTTAGTGTGTGCTGTGTTGTCTGTGCAGTGTGTGTGTGCAGTACTGTGTGTGAAAAGTTGTGTGTGGAAAGTTGAGTGTGTAGTATTGTGAGTGCAGACTTGTGTTTGCGATGTGTGCAAATTGCTGTGTGTGTGCTGTGCTGTGTGCAGTGTTGTGTGTGCACAGTGTTGTGTGCACTGAGTTTCTTGTAGTGTTGTATTCATTCAGTGTGTGCAATGAGTGTGCATTGTTGTGTGTGCAGTGTGTGTGTTGTGTGTGTGCACTATTGTGTGTGCACCACTGTGTGTGCATTCTGTGTGTGTGATGTAGTATGTGCATTGTTGTGTTGCTGTGCTGTGTGTTCAATGTTGTGTGCAGTGTTATAAGTAGAATATTGTGTGTGCAGTGTTGTGTGTAGTGTTGTCTGTCTGCAGTGTAGTGTTGTTTGGGTGCAGTGTAGACTTTGCAGTGCATTGTGTTCAATGTGTAGTGTGTGCAGTGTTGTGTGTGCAGTGTGTGCAGTATAGTGTGTGAGGTGCTGTGTGTAACGATGAGTGCAGTGTAGTGTGAGAGGTGCTGTGTGTGGTGATATATGCAGTGTTGTGTGTACAATGTTCTGTGTGTACAGTGTTGTGTGTTCTGTGGGTGTGCAGTGTAGTCTGTGCAGTGTTTTATATGAAGTGTTGCATCTGCATTTCTGTGTTTGCTGTGTTTTATGTTGCAGTGTGCAGTGCATGCAGTGTTGTGTGAGCAGTGTAGTGTGTGTGATGTTGTGTGTAATGTTGTGTGTTCAGTACTGTGTGCAGTTTTTTGTGTGCTTTGATGTGTGCAATGTTGTGCACAATTTTGTGTGTGTAGTGTTGTGTGCAGTTTTTTGTGTGCTGTTGTGTGTTGTGCTGTGTGTGCACTGTTGTTGGCAGCGTTGTGTGTGCAGTGTTGTATGTGCACTGGTGTCTATAGTGTGTGTGCAGAGTGGTGTGTGTGCACCACATTCTGTGTGTAGTGTGTGCAATATGTGCAGCGTTGTTTCCAGTGCTATGCGTGTGGAGTGTTGTGTGTGGAGTGATGTATGTGCAGTGTTGTGTGTGTCATCTTGTGTTTGCACTGTGTTGCATGTGCAGTGTTGTGTGTGCAGTGTGTAGTGTGTTCAGTGTTGTATGTGCTGTGTTGTATGTGTGCAGTGTTTGCAGTGTTTAGTGTGCAGTTTTTGTGCAGTGTGTGTGAAGGTGTTGTGTGTGCACTTTTGTAGTGCAGTGTTTGTGTGTCTCTATCTGTTCATATGTGCACATGTCTACACACCCCCACCAGTGTCCTAGGATAGTGGTCTGGCTAAGCATGGCCTGTACCAGCCTCATGCCCCTGGACGTGCCACTGCCTGGCTGATGTGGGAGTCTGAGTGGCTCAGCTTTGCCCACATCGTCCACCACCCACTACCCTACCCCTGGACTCTCTGCCGAGTGGTTCCAGCAAGGAGGCTGTGACCTAGGGATGACATCAGCCCTGCTGGCCATCAGCCCCGATAGGTGGGATTATGCAGGTGATGACAGGAAGGTCACCTTTCCCTAGGTAGGGACACGCCA
>NW_004567165.1:650593-652515 GCF_000260355.1 Condylura cristata
TGTATACATGTGGCACCAGCTAGGCACCAGCTAGGAGAGTGGTGTGTGTGTGTGTGTGTTGTTGTTGTATACATGTGGCACCAGCTAGGCACCAGTTAGGAGAGTGGTGTGTGTGTGTGTGTGTGTGTGTGTGTGTGTGGTGTTGTATACATGGGGCACAAGCTAGGTGTGTGTTCTCTCTCTGTGTGTGCATGTGTGTGTGTGTGTTTATGGTGTCAGCTATGTCTCACACAGCTGAAAGCATGTGGCTTGAGTATTTGTTCATGCATCCATTCCTTCATTATTCTTCAGCAGAAACTCTTGGGAACTGAGAGCCAGGCCCTTCCTTTGGGCTACCAGTTAGTGGGGACTCAGTAAAATGCAACACACAATGAAAGCTATCGGCAGGGTATCTGACATACTGAAACTGGAAGCGAAGGAGCCAAAAAATTACACATCAAGGTGTAATTGCAATTCTGTGTAGGCCACTCAGAAGTAGTTTGTAATTAATGCTCTGAGGTTTATGGTGCAAACCAAAGACTTAAATAATGAGGGGTGTCCTGGAAGGAGGTTGATCAGGCAGAGATTTTACTGATTCATTTATAACAATTATTGTTATGATCCCTCTGTCTTACTAGAAATAAAACTTCAACTTCAAAGGAGAATTGTTGCTAATCTTTAACTTATTTCTTTACCTATGGTATTTTACCTATGAATATGCTATACCTGACTAATCTCATTTGAGTAAGAGTCTGCATTTTGTACAGATCAACTCCTAAATCTGCTGCAGGGGTAAATATGAGGATTGTTCTGCCAGACATCAGAACATATGACGCCAGTGGCAGATGGCTCAGCAGTAGATGATCTGAAAAACACTGAAGAGCAGGTAGGCTTGGGAGTCCTGTCCTGATTCCATCGGTGGTACCTACACCCTGATTCTAGGGCATTGTATCCAGCTCCCCACAGAGAAACTTTATTCACCCAGACCCACCTTTATTCACCCAGACCCACCTCAGATGGTGAAGTCTGTGACTCTCAATGAAGCATTGTCCTGAACCTTAAACACAACATGCTGCCCTTGATGTGCGCCACATTTCACAGAGGCAAGTGACCATTTTGCTCCCAGTATCTCCTCATCTGGGAGGCCCTAGGCTCTAGGGATTCCTTCTGAGCCCACTGTGCACTCTCGCCAGTAGTGCCTGGAAGTATCGATTTCTAGCATCTTCACCAACACAGCATTGCAGTGGAAGCTTTTAGATCTTTGTTCACCTCATCCATGAGAAAGAGTATCTCTTGTCAATTTCACTTGCTAGTTCTCTTATTTCCAGATGAGGTTGACTATCACTGTTACATGGTTAAAAGCCATCTATGCATCTTTTTACTGTGAGTGGCCTGTCTATGTAAGGCATTCATTTAGCTAATTTGTTAAGGTTTAGTAATAGCATTGTGCAAATGTTTGAGACAGTAGGGAGACCTAGTTCATCAACAGTTGATAAACTGAAACTGACCAGCTGACCACAATTCTCACATTTGCAGAGAATCTTTACAATGACTTGGATTCCATAGATAGATTCAACAGACATACAATTCCTGTATCAAAGAAAATCTTTTCCTAAATGCTACTCTCTAAGTTTAGTCTCAGTATCATAGTCCCAGTTTGAGGACCAGGTTTGCAGATCACTGAAGTGGTTTTCCTTTCTTCTTCCTTTGTCTCCTTGGCCCCAACTCCACACCCAAGATATTCACCAGCTGATTCCTTAGGCAACTACGTTAGCTTTTCCCCTCCCCTTCCCAATAATGATGTAATCTGATAAAGTGGATTTTCTAACTCCTCCCGAATGTGGATGGAAGCAAAATATTAAAAGGACAACTTGATTTGCTTTGCAATTCATCTAACTTCCTGACCTAAAAATATTATTTTCCATGGGTTCTCTCAGTTTTGT
>NW_004567165.1:653235-654208 GCF_000260355.1 Condylura cristata
AGCACAGCAGCAGGGATGGGGGAATGTGTGTGTTCACCCTAAGGGGACAGCTGCATAATGACCCGAACTCAGCTACAGCGGAGAAACAGCCATTGTCACTAAGTCACTTAGAAGCAAATCCATGGATCACTACATGTAAATCTGGTTGTTCATTACACAACCCCCCAACTCTGGACAAAGTACTGAGAGGTTCCAACTCCCACAGACCGAGTTTACCTTCTGCTCGATACACAAGAAAGAGGTTTCCGACAAGAGGAAGGGGCGTTCCTGTGGGGACAGAATAAGATCTAACAGAAACTCAAAACTGCTTGATCAATGTCACCTCATGCTGCAAACACACCATGTGCTCCGTGACAGCCTGCAGGGAAGGCGGTGGCCCTGGCTCAAAGGGCACGGGCGCTCCTGTCCAGCCGTGGCTCGCTCCTGCCATTGGCGATGCCCTGACCTGCCCCTCTCTGTCACCCAACACCAATTGGTGGCTTTCAGTTTACCCCTCTACCCCACTACCTTAGATTCCCTAGGCCATGTGGGAGGGGGGCACTGTCAGCAGAGGAGACAGGAGAGGACCAATGGGTGGGCAGTGGCTCCAGGCCATCACAGCTACCAGAGGGTAACTTTGTGTGATTTTGTGGTCCTGGGTGTAAAGGTCAGAGAGTCGGTGAAAGATGCAAGAACAGAAAGAGATATTCCAGATGAGCAAAGGACTGGAAATTTCATGAGGGGGTCTAATAAAATAATTTAGGGCACAGTTGGCAGAAGGGTGAGGGCAAAGCCATTAGGAACAGCCTCACAGACTGGAAACAGGGGCCAAGGTGGGGCACAGCGTGGCGAAGGGAGAGGCCGCACTGACCGGCTGTATACCGCTTGGCCCACACGTTTAAGGTGAGTGTTGTGCCTATTTGCTGAGGGGCAGGTACAGAGCCACTGACACCATCCTTGGCAGAATCCCCAGGACCTGGCAGAGGTGGCTCCG
>NW_004567165.1:654649-661585 GCF_000260355.1 Condylura cristata
ATCCCCAGGCAAGGAGCTCACCCACATTGAGTGGCAGACCTCTTCTGACCCACTCACTTCTCCTCTACTCAGCAATGTATTTCAATTGATCTGCCTGTTCTGTTCACTAATCTGTCTCTGGTGAATTCTCGCACTACCATACGTCTGATCTGTAACCCCAGTTCTGTAAGTGCAAATAAAAAAATTAAAAAATCAACTTTGCATTCAGCCACCCTCCCATCTTTCCAACTACACAGGGACCTGAGATTTCAGGGGATGTTCCCAGCAGGATGCAGTTACACAGGACACTGCAAGTTTGATATGCCCCAAAGTCCCACAGGGACCCAAAAATGAGCCTGAGCCTTCCGCCAGCTGAGTCCAATCAGGGTGCGAGGGCACACCCCTATCAGGGAGGACCTGTGCCCCTGCACCAAGCATCCACAGGGCTCACAGTATCTCAGACTCACCTCGACTTCCCCCCTGGAGTGCACTCCCAGCTGTCACAAAGGCCAGTGACAAACTGATTTTTTAAAAAAAGATTTATTCAAGTGTACATGCAGAACTGGGTACAGGCCAGAGGCACAGGGGCAGTGAGAGGATTCATCAGAGACAGAGTGTGGAGCAGAACATGCAGACTGAAGAAGTACACTGCTGAGGGGTGCAGTGGGCTGGTCAGGAGAGGTTGAAGTGCCATGTAGTCACCTCCGGGGTGGGTGGGGCTCAAACTCATGCTGAACTGGCTTTTTTAGCTTCCCAGTGCTTTAACCAGCTGTGCCACCAGGGAGAGCCCTAAGCTGATTATTTTTATGTACAAGTTACTTGTTATTTTTCACCTGAAATCACAAAAGTTGTTTCCACCCCACACCCAACAGAAGGACCTTCCTTTTATTGAATTCCAGAAATATTTTTATTTATCCTTTGCCACCTCACCACTCCCTTGTCCTGGTTTCTTAGCTGATGTCTCCAGCTTAGAGGACAAGGAAGGAGGGAGGGAAGGAGAGCTGTGGGCAGGGGTGGGGTGTCAGGAAGGGAACTTGTGTGTGCCCACTTTCCTTTAGTTGGTGACTAGGTAATCTGTTTCTCTTTAACCATTTTTACATGAGTTCTTTATTATTTGGCCTTTCACCTTGTTCCCCCTAATGTATTACTTGTGAGGGGCAGCTACTCACTGGAGGCTCCATGATGGGAAAATCAGCATGTTTCTTATAGCTCTACTCCCCTCCTTAGTCCCGCCCATCTCCTCGCTGAGTTTTCCTCCTGGATTGCTACTTCTTAAACCTGTGATCATGCCTCAGGGTCTCCTGTCAGGGAGTCCGGGACCCCTTGCCCTATTACTCAATGACTAAGATGGCGCCTGGCCTTTAGCCAGTGCGGTTGAGCTGGTGAAAATCAAAATACGTCAACATCCGCCTGTATAAGGAAGTTAAATCTTATTGGATATGCTCTTGCGTGATCAGTGTATGCTCCTTGTGTGTTCTGCTCAATTATGGTTGTTGTACACATGAGCAGTGCTCTAATTGGCCAAGTGAATGCTCTTTAAGCAATGTGCTTCCCTTTGGCGAGAGCGCAAGGGGCAGAAGACAGGATCTACAAGAAGATATATCGTGGCATCTTTCTGCTGGCAGAGAGTGCGTCACAAGTGGTGCCGAAACCTGGAAGCTTCTCACAAATGTTGTAAGTAGTAACAGGTAAGGGCAGCCCTAACATGCCCGGTTTAGCGACTATCTGGACACACGAAAGGCGGTCCAATTTCAGTAAAAACTAAGGACACACGAAAAGCGATCAAATAGAACTGACAGTACAAAAACAAAAAGGGGACTGATTTACTGTGCAGTGATGGGGTCTGAACTATCTAGGGAAGTGAAAGAACAACGTTCACAGTCCCATACAACTGATGATTCAGATGATGAATCGGAAGATGGACTCACAGAACAAGAGCTAGAAATGAGAGTAAAAACCCCAAATGTCAAGGAAGCCGTGGCGCCTTCAGCGCCACCCCCTGCCCACAACCCCAGATGCACTACTGTTCCTTGTCCCTGCATGCAACACAGTAAATTCTTCAGGTGAGAAGACGTGGGGGGCGGAGGGGGTTCTTACTTACCTGTGGTGAAGATCCACAAACTCAGGAAAGGTATCACCAGCCTCTAGATTTCAAATTAGTTAAACAATTAAAGGAGGCAGTATGCACCTATGGCCCACAGGCTGCATTCACAATTTCAATGGTTGAGTCAGTAGGCTCAATTTGGCCCCTCGTGATTGGGAAAATGTGGCGAGAGCCACCCTCTTGGGTGGCCAATACTTGATGTGGAAAACCACTTGGCAGGAGTTTTGTTTAGATACTGCTAGGAGAAATGCAGCCACAGGCAACCCAGGGTGGAATTTAGACATGATGATGGGACGGGGTGATTTTGACGATATTCAGGCACAAATCAGGTACCCTCCTGCTGTTTACCTACAAATTGCAGCCACGGCTGTTAAGGTCTGGAAGACCTTACAAGGCGCTGGGGACCTACAGGGCCAGTTATCAAAAGTAATACAGGGGCCAAATGAGCCCTATTCAGAATTTGTGGATTGGTTGATACAGACAGCATCTCGAATTTTCGGGGATTCTGACCAGGCCATGCCCTTGGTCAAACAGCATATGAACAAGCTAATAAATGGTGCAAAGATGCTATTCGCCCCTCGAAAGGAAAAGATCTACCCACCTACCTAAGGGTCTGCAGAGATATCAATGACTCTGTGGTACAGGGACAGGTTTTGTCTTCAGCTATAATGCAAGGTCTGGGAAAAATGTCTCAACCACTAGCCTGCTCGGGAGCATGTTTCTCCTGTGGCCAGGCTGGTTACAGGAAAAACCAGTGTTGTAACACAAGGGTCGAAGTGGAGAAAAAACCAGGGCTCTGTCCTCGTTGCAAAAAGGGCAATCATTGGTCCAGCATATGCTAGGTCAGTACGCGACAAGGAAGGAAAATATTTAGGTCCCAACCCTAGGGTGTCAAAAAACGGGAAGACGGGGCAACACCGGGGCCCGGGGCAAATGTACAGGGTGGTCCAACAGGTGCCGCGAACATGGCACCCACCGACCCCAGGGGGGGAGAACAAATACGAAGGGCCACGGCAGGAAGTGCAGGATTGGACATCTGTGCCACCACCAGATTGGTCTTAACTCCTGACATGGGAGTACAAGCCATAGAGTCGGATTGGGACAGGATCATACCAAAAGATGCAGTGGGATTATTGTTGGGAAGAAGCTCCACTACCCTGCAGGGTCTCGTTGTCCATCCTGGAGTCATAGATTCTGACTTCACTGGTAAAGTAAAGATACTGATATCTTCCCCTAAGGATATTACGGTCATTCCCCCAGGGGACCGCATTGCTCAAATGCTCATTTTACCAAGTGCACATTTGGCCTGGAAGAGCAAGGGGATGCACAGAGGGAATGTGGGATTTGGTTCCACTGGGGACCCTTTGGCCTGCTTTACAATGGGTCTTGGGGATCGACCCCTATTAAAACTTACCATACGAGGAATGGAATTCCAAGGATTGTTAGACACAGGGGCTGATAAGAGCATCATTGCCTCCATAGATTGGCCAAAGGGTTGGCTGCTTATCAAGGCCAATCAAACACTCCAAGGACTGGGCATAGCCTCCAGTCCCAGTCAGAGTGCAGCGTCCCTACAGTGGAAGGACAGGGAAGGTCATTCAGGAGTTTTCCAGCCATACATTTGTGAGGTGCCCATTTCTTTATGGGGTCGAGATGTTTTACAACAGATGAATGCCAAGTTAACTACTGATGAGATATATCAGGGGTCCCCCGTTAAAGGAATGATGAAAAAGATGGGATACCTAGATGGGTGTGGACTAGGTAAGTCCCAGCAAGGCCTCCTTCAGCCTCTGCCAATGCCGGCTCCAAAAAATGACCACAAAGGTCTGGGTTTTTCCTAGGGCCACTGTGGATCATACAATTCCTATTTCTTGGAAAGATGATGTGCCTTGCTGGATTCCACAATGGCCTTTAACAAAAGAAAATTTGGAGTCTGCTCATACCCTAGTAAAGGAGCAGGTTAATGCAGGTCACCTGCAACGTTCCACCTCTCCTTGGAACACGGCCATATTTGTCATTAAGAAAAAATCTGGAAAGTGGAGACTGTTGCAGGATCTAAGAGCTGTTAATTGTCAGATGTTCACAATGGGCCCTATTCAGTGCGGCCTGCCTTTAGTGTCAGCCCTACCCAGAGGTTGGCCCACTGTCATTGTAGATGTAAAGGATTGTTTTTTCTCCATACCATTACATAAGGGGGATTTCTGGAGGTTTGCCTTCACACTACCAGCTATCAATCACTCTCAACCTGATCAAATATTTGAATGGACAGTACTGCCACAAGGCATGACAAATAGCCCAACATTATGTCAAATGTATGTGGACAAAGCCTTGTACACTACTAGAAAAAAATTTCAAATTTAAAAATCTACCACTATATGGATGATATTCTTTTATGCCATTCTAATAAAGACTTGTTGGATGAGGCCTTGACCTTCATGGTCAAAGCCCTACAACTCTGGGGTCTAAATATAGCCCCTGACAAAATGCAGACAGGGTATGTACAGGAATACCTGGGCACACGGCTGGCTGCTACCACAGTTCAACCTTTAAAAATCTCCCTTCAGGTAGATCATCTACAGACCTTGAACGATTTCCAAAAATTACTGGGAGACGTAAATTGGATCAGACCCTATCTAAAACTCTCCACGGGAGAACTAAAACCTTTCTTTGATATCCTCAAAGGACACCCAGATTTAAACCTCTAAAAGAAGTCTGACTCCTGAAACCCGACGTGCCATTGCTCTGATACAACAGCACTTACAATCGTGTCAGACAGATCGGTGTGATCCATCCCAGCCGTTACAACTTATCATTCTCCCAGAAAGCCACAGTCCTTCGGGGGTCATTTGGGGGGGGGGGGGGGGGCATTACAGAGCATCCATTTAGCTAGTTCTCCGTCAAAAAAACTACAACCCTATCTGGCTGCGGTGTCTCAACTTATTCTAAAGGGCATAGAGACGTGTACTGTCACTTGTGGCATTCATCCCGATGTGATTATCACCCCTTATACCAGCAAGCAATTACACTGGCTTGTCAATAATGATTCCTGTTGGGCCATTGTATATTGTACCACAGACGCCATTTTTGATAACCACTATCCAAAACACCCCTGGATTCAATTCTGTAAAAACAATTCAGTCATATTTCCAAAAGTAACTAGGAGCGCTCCTATAACTAACTGTAAAACGGTTTTACCAATGGATCAAAAAATGGAATTGGCTCTGTAGTAGTAGACGAAAAAACATACACCACTGCTGTACAGGCCTCATCTGCACAGGTCACCGAGCTATCCGCAGTAATTTTGGCTTTCAAGCTGATGGAAAAAAGTTCCTTTAATCTGCTTACTGATAGTTTATATCTTGTCAATTCGGTATCAGTTTTGGAGACTGCACCCTTTATTTCCCCAGATTCTACAGTGGCACCCTATTTTGTTACATTGCAAAATTTGATATTACAGCGTCACCATCCCTTTTTTATTGGACACATTAGGGCCCATACCGCTCTCCCTGGACCATTGACAGAGGGCAACGCCCTGGCAGACCTTGCCACCCATTCTACCCTCATCCTTTCTAACCAAGAACAGGCCCAGGCTTTTCATGATAAATTCCATGTCAATTCGACCACCCTAAGCAGACGCTTTCAAATACCCATAATCATAACTCGAGAAATAGTCAAGGCCTGCCAACATTGTGCACCTCTTATCCCCGTTCCATCACTAGGAGTAAACCCCCGAGGACTGTTACCCAACCACGTGTGGCAAATGGATGTCACCCACATCCCAGAATTCAGAAACCTTAAATAATGTATATGTCTCGATGGATACCTTCTCTGGAGTCATTATGGCCACTCCACATACAGGTGAAAAGGTTATTCATGTGATTCAACATTGCCTCCACACCTTTGCCTGCTGGGGACCTCCAAAACTGTTCAAAACTGATAATGGCCCTGCATATACGTCCAAGGGCTTTCAAACCTTTGCCCATGACTTTGGAATTCAATTGGTTACTGGGATTGCATATAACCCCCAAGGTCAGGGCATCGTGGGACGAGCTCACCTTACCCTAAAAACTTGTTTACAAAAACAAAAGGGGGGAATTGGGGTATTCTATAGAACCCCCCGAGAGAAAATGAATCTTGCCCTCTTTATTTTAAATTTTCTAACATTAGATAACAGCGGTCGGTTAGCGGCTGAGTGTCATTACTCTCCAGCCCCATTTCCAGAGCACTTTGTATTATGGAAAGACATCTTGACAGGTGTATGGCGAGGCCCGGACCCCCGTTCTACGCTGGGTCTGAGGATCGGTTTGTGTTTTCCCGCAGGACCAAAGTGGCCCGGTGTGGGTACCTGAACGTCTGATCCGTACCGCCGCAGCGCCTGCAGTAACACAGAAGTATGACTCCACTCCTCCTTCTCCTGACGCTCCTGCCCTGGACGACAACTCTGCCCCTCCCGTGGACGCTGACTGAGGTCACCTTATAGGCCATCGTCCGGACCTGGCCATTTCCCCTTCCGTGTGTCACCCCGAGGAAATGAAACTATACCTCAACAACCAAAAATGTACCCTACATGTAAATCTGAAAGGGTCTGGCCACCATCTCCCCCTGGATGTCAGACGCAGCTTCACCTTTTTCCCCGTTTGTCACCTTTGAAAACGCAATGTTTCCTGTGCCGCCACACTCAACAATGTGACTGCACTCACGGCACAGGCTTTGGACACCCAGTCTCAAATTAATGAGCATATACATACGGGGTTGACGCTGCTAAATCAGCGTATGGACTTACTCCAGGAACAGATGGACATTGTGGCTCAAGTCATGATGACTGGCTGTATCCTCGCCCACCAAGGATTTTG
>NW_004567165.1:662115-663513 GCF_000260355.1 Condylura cristata
GCTCAACCTAAGACAGGCACGGTCCCTTGCCATTTATAATTAAACAAAGGGGGAGCTGTCGGGGTGTCCGGGACCCCTTGCCCCATTACTCAACGACTAAGATGGCGCCTGGCCTTTAGCCAGTGTGGTTGAGCTGGTGAAAAACAAAATACGTCAACATCAACCTGTATAAGGAAGTTAAAACTTATTGGATATGCTCTTGTGTGATCAGTGTATGCTCTTTGTGTGTTCTCCTCAATTATGGTTGTTGTACACGTGAGCAGTGCTCTAATTGGCCAAGTGAATGCTCTTTAAGCAATGCGCTTCCCCTTGGCGAGAGCGCAAGGGGCAGAATAAAGGATCTACAAGAAGATATATTGTGGCATCTTTCTGCTGGCAGAGAGTACGTCACAGTCTCCAGCTTCTGTTAATGCACTTTACTGTTTTCACCAGCTTTAGACCAGGTGGTCAGCCCCTCTCATGCCTCACCGAGGTCCTGTTACTTCTCACCATGTCTCTTGACATTCCCATTGAGAAGGATCCAAACCCTAGACACACTGCAGGCCTTGCACTGGGGCCCCCTCCCCTGAGTTTGGAGCAGAGCAGATGAGGACAGGTCCCCAGGCCAGCACTCTGCCTTGCACCCTGTGCTTTTGGGGTGCCAGCAGACTGACAAAGTAGACTCCTGAGGGAGCGGTAGGCAAGACAGGAGAGTCCTGCCATGCCGTGTGGGTCACCTCCCTGGCTGAGGACTGAACTCATACCGAAGTGGCTATGCTAGCTTTGAATTTTGGTGCTTTAAACATTTAAGCCATCAGGGAGGTTCCTAATTATTCAATTTTGTGTTCTCCATGATGACTTCTATACAGTAACGGGGACTCAATGTGAATTTATTGCAAACAATATTCATGAAATTCAGTAATTATCAAGTATTCTGTTAATGAGCATATCTAATACCATGAACTCCTGGCTACAGATTAAACACATGCATTATAATAAATGCACTATTTTTTGCTGCTTCTCTTTCATTGTATTCAAAGCCACTATCAGAATTTTCCGTTCCATTCACTGAATCATTTCATTTATTTCTCAGATACTGACTGATTCCTTATTGTGCTCCTGGTTCTGTTATGGGGCCTGGAGACATACTGCACAACACTGTGCTAGAAAAGCAGGCAGAACCATGAGTGCAGTGGGAAGAAACACCCCTAGCGGTCTCCACTTTGGGGTCGATGGATAGGAAACATAGGGGACCTTTTTCTTTATGACTTATATCACTAAGCAGAATATTTTCCAGTTCTATCTGACTGCCACAAATGGCACAAGCGTATACTTTCTGATTACTGAGTAATACCCCATTATGTAAATATACCACGTCTTCTTGATCTAGTCGTCTATTTTTGGGTACTTGGGTTGAAT
>NW_004567165.1:667558-668440 GCF_000260355.1 Condylura cristata
TTTTACTGGCGGGCATTTTGTGGGAGGGCTCATCATCATCACTGTGAAAGGAAGTAAGATCCGTTTGGGTTTTAGGCTGAGGTTTTTGAGCCAGGCACACCGACGCCGTTGAGGGGGGGGGGGTGCCTGGTCGTGAACGCAAGATAGCCTCAGCCTGAGCTATTGTGTCTTGGAGTTTAGGACAACGGTCATCAGTGGAAAGAATTTCCCTGATTAGATTCCAATAGGAAAAGGCCATAACAGGAATTTTTTCAGGACCGAAAGTTTTGAAGTAATCATTGAGAGCGTCCCCTACTCTCAACCAACGTTTGTAGTCTATGGTGCCCTCAAGGGGAAACCAAGGACAAGTTTCTTTTATAAAATCAAAAAACTTAAGAAGATCTTTAGTTTTAACACCTCGGGAATGAAGAGTGTCTTTTAACTGGGAAACATACAACTCATGTTGACTAAGCTCCTGTCCCATGTTTTTAATTACGTGTTGGGGCAGGACAACAGAAAATGAACAAGAGGCCACAATAATATAAAAACAAAACTAGCAATAAAAATGGAGGCTATAACTTGGGGATCCATGATGAGGAAGATCCAGGGGTCCACCGTAGTCGTAAAAACCGTGGTGGGGTGTGATCCCCTCCCAATAGGGCGTCGGAGGCCTGCCAGACGATCACGGCCAGGGTCCCCACTATAGCCCTAAGTTGGAAGCTTCCAGGGAGGGGGGCTTAACCTGTAGGAGAGGTCAATTCCGCTTATCAGGCAGCGAGGGTGGGGTCTGCAGACGTAAAACACCTTAAAAAATCTTCATAAAACGGGGGGCATGAGCCCGGGGGACTGTTAGGCAAGAGAGCAAACAGCCGATAAAGAAAACTGGTAAAACCTTATGGGGCC
>NW_004567165.1:669680-672455 GCF_000260355.1 Condylura cristata
TTGATGGGTACTCAATAAAAAGGGAAATTACTACTAAGTGTTATTTATAAATGCTGGTGTATCAACTGGAGCATTTATACAGGGAAGTTAACATCTACAATTACTGGCTTCAAGTGCCTGCATGGGTAAGATATTAGGACTGGAACTGAACAAAGTGGCAATATCTTTTCACAGATAACTTAATTTCTAGCATACCCCCCAATCACTAAACACTTTCATAAATGTAAAGGCTCAGAATAACTGATTCCCTTAAAGGCCAATGTCTTTCATTTGAGACATCAAAGGGATCCATCAAAGGGCCCCTCATCTCATAACAAAGACCTGATTTCTATAGAAATACACATTTTCTAAAATGTACACAATACATAAATGTTATTGAATTTTCCATTCTCTGCAAGCTACCCGTAATTGAAACAAACAGGTTAAGGGAACAATAGTCAGAAGCATAAATGTTAGCATAGATTCAACTAATGCGATAACATCTTCCTCCAAATAAAGGATTTAGGCTCATTAAATTCTAGAATTAGAAATGAAAATCAGGAATCCTTTTAATGAACCTTATTTAGCATTTATATATTTGAACTCAAACTATGTGTCAATATGCAATACTTTATCCTATAGGTGGACACGTGATCCGGGTTCCTCGAAGACATGAAACTGAGTGACACAGCTAACTTTTCATACACTTTCTGTGGTCAAACACACTCATATATACTGCTTAACTCATGCAAGACAAAAAGGGACGAAGCAGAGTGGAGAGCCTCAGTGCTGGGCTGTGGGTCAGCCACCGAGTCTATTTCAAAACATTTTCGTTATTGTCACAAACTGATCCAAGCATCTGAAAATGACTCACACCCTTGTTTTATTTATGGAAATTCCAGGAATCGCAGTGTCCACTGTGAGGTGGCCTCTTCCTGCAGAGGACAAGGACGTGACTGTGTGACCTGTGAAGCAAGGGGTCCGGATACCCGTCCGGCTCCAGGATCCTGGTGGGCTGTGGCAGCAGCATTGCCTTTGGAAGCTTTAGCAGCTCTGCACAGGCAGCCTAAATGAAAGGACTGTCAAGCTGTACCCATAAAGCAGTCATGACTGTGTTTCTAAAAGATACATAAAGCTGGGTCTCCCTGGTGGCACAAGGGGTTAAGTCCCAGCACTATGAAGCTGTCCCCAGCCACTGTGGTCTGAGCACATCCAGGCCAGAGGTGAACCACAGGGCTCAGAAGAACTCTCCTGGCTTCCTGCTGCTGCCTCAGCAGTACATTTCAGTAGATCTGCCTATTCTGATCTCCACTCTTCTCTAGTGGATCCTTTTACCCCCCACATCATTGCACTGTACCCCAACCCTTACAGGCATAAATAAGAAAACATAAAACATAAATAAGAAAACTAATGCATTCTACTGCCATTCTACTGTATCCATTTCCACTTTTGTCCCTCAGTTTCTTTATGTATCACCATCATTATTTTTGCTCCCTCCGAGCTTTGATTACTGACATCTGCAAACCTTTTCTCTGATATAGACTGACCTGAGATTTTAGGAGAATTCTCTCTCCCCAATGCCCACAGCCTAGGGCAAGACTGATTGTGAGACCGGAGTTCCAGCTGCTTGTAGAACATTGGAGCATTTGTTAAGACCCTCTCCTGCCTTCCTCCTCTCTAAGACACACAGGAAACTCACTCCACATTCAGGATGAAGTATGTACTTCAGGGAGTCTGCCCACAATTAGGATGCTGGTGTTGATCAACAAAGGGATGGTACTTCACAAGCGGGGACTTTTACGTGGAATTTAATAAAGCAATCCAGGATTTCCTTAGACTTGACTTTACAGAGTGAATGTTACAAGAGACTCAGGATTATTGCCATGGATGCTAAACCACACTCCCCTTAGCTACCTCCTCCTCAAGCTAATGGCATTAAACATAACAGATGAGGCTTTTCCTATCTTTATAGCACACTACGATGTGTGGGCATATTTTATTACAAATGCAGTCTATGATTCCCCCTGCTTTTGGAGCTAAATAAAGAACCAAAAATAAATATGTGAAAATGTATAAAATTCACTATTATGAAACACTGAGAAATGAAGCTGCAGAGGACACCACCCACATGCTGTGTGACCAGCCCAGAGCCTGACCCGAATGACCACTGTGGGTGGCCAGAGCCGGCACTCACACCTGCGAGCCCGTCAGCCCCAACGGTCCCTTCGCTCAGAACCCCTGGGAACCGAGCAACCCCAAATGGGCTTGTGTGGTATTTGCGCAACCCCAAATGGGCTTGTGTGGTATTTGAGCAACCCAAATGGGCTTGTGTGGTATTTACACTTATTTTATAGTTAAGACTTAATTGTTTATTGAGGTTGATGGTGAAGAGAGGCACTTGGCTGGCCAGTGTGGCCTATATTTTAAGCAAGAGAGTGTGGATTTTTTCCCCTAAAATGGGCTCATTTAAAATGGGCCATCCTAGAGGCACAGGGGTTTGAAACTCAGTGCTATGAAGCTGTCACAGCCACTGCAGCAAGTGTTCAATTCCTGCCCAGGAGTGACCCCCAAGGCAGCAAACCTCTCCTGTCTCCCCACTGCCCCCTCTGCTCTGCTCCCCACTCTGTCACTGGGGAGTCCTCTCACCCATTCCCCTTGGCCTGTACCCCAGCTCTGGTATGCATAATAAATGCATCTCGAGAATAAAATAAATAAAATAAATGGACTGTAATATGGGCTTTTCAGGGCCCTTTGCCCATGCTTTAGTTGGAGAACCTGTACTATAGCATTCATATC